>NW_005842157.1:244716-273335 GCF_000455745.1 Alligator sinensis | reverse complement strand
CAGCAGGGATCAAAAAGTCCCCAATTTTCAGATTAAAAAAGGCCAGTCATATGAAATCCATATTTTTCTATGATTAAAATGAAATATCTATATATTAGTGGTGTTTCATTTTAATCATGGAAAAATGTGGATTTTAGGTTACTTTTTTAAATCCAAAAACTGGGGATTTTTTTGATTAGAGAAAACCAGGATCCCTGACGATCCGTCTTGCATTATGAAGCTTGCTGCTTAGAACACCCCTTCCTGTTTGATGTTTTGTTGCACTGCCTGGAGCCTCCCTTCAGAACATTGACAGTATTGTAGAATATTTATAGACTCTCTTGTTTTACAGAACCATCTGTGATATAATCTATAAGGTATGCTGTGCTTAGTATATATTAGTATATCTGGAAGGTATGCTGTGCTTAGTATATCTGATACTAGGATTGGCTTTCCTGGGCAGTACCTTATCCTCAAGCATGAGTGCCACAGTTTTGGTTGTTGCCTGTGTGTGAGCTCAGCAGTAGTTTAGTCAAGACAATTTCTAATGACTTGTTGGTCAGATTGTATGGGCACTTTGTGCCCAGGGTGTACTGATGGAGTCATTCCATTTCAAAGAGCACAGCAGTAGCTCCTTTCCTAACCAAGTTGATCCCTGCCTGTCTCAGAGCTGTATTAGCAAATGCTGTAGGCTGGCGGTTTTGTGCCAGTGCTTCTTGGAAGTTTCCTTTTGTGGAAAGACAGTGTAGAGCTAACTATTTTGCAGGACTGCAGTCCTTCAGGACTGGTACCTCACTATTTTCTTTTTCTTTAGTCATTCAAATACCTGTTCTTGGGTCTCTGGCCATTTCCAGGTGGCATCAGTATACAAACTGTACTGTCTTGGAGGTTTAGATGCTTTTAATACATGCACACAATATCTGGTCATCCCTATGAATTGTTGGACTTCCTTCACAACTTTCAGCGTGGGCATTTCCTCAGTGGTTCTGGAGGTTTGGCCAGAAGCTATCAGAGATCAACAGACGTCTGTTGTGGGAGTCCTCAGTTTTCTTCAGCTTCACTTTGTCTGCCTTCAGTCTAATATTTTTTTCCCAGTGCCCATTTAAGAGTTTCCACAACTTGATGGATTTTCCCCACACATATAAAACTGGCAATATACCTTAGGGAATGCCAAGTGTTAGATTTACCTTTTCTTAAAACATCTCTAGGTCATAGCAACCTTTGGTGTTTAACTTTTAAATACAATGTGTATAAATGGACTAGCACAGAACCTAGGGTAAATAATAGGAAAGAAGAAATGAAAATAAACAACAAATTCTTAAAAGACCAATGAGAATTCCTGTTGCAATATATGACTAATATTTCTTCTTTAGGTGATTGGTTTTTTAAATTACTTACCAAAATAATTGTGATATTTGAAAAAAAAGAGATTACTTCATACTGTCAATATATATTGCAGTGATACCCAGTAACACTGCTCAGGTTAAGAGGCATTAAGTATTTCTATTAGAAATCTGGGAGGGTTATATCTCAGCTTTTTCAAACTGCATCATGCTGAAACTTGACAAGTTGTCAGTGGAGAGGCAATTATTTCTACCAAAGCATTAAGACTATCACTTACATTTTTTAAACTATGCACTGGCAGGAAAGTGTATGCATTTAATGGACACCAATGTGTTTTCCCCACTACACAGTAAAACCTAATTGTTTATTTAAAGGCATTACATTTTGCTTGAAGTTAGTTGAGAAGTTTAATTATGTTTTGAAATTTTGAAAAAAAAAGGCCCAAATGGAAAGAGGTGCTATTCGTAGCTGAAAAATAGCCAGTGGGGTCAGACCAGGGTGATGCACTGCCACGCGCATGGGGTGCACATGCACCTGCATGAACCCTGTACGCGTCCCCCCTGGAAGAACTCTTATATTTTACGGAATATGGATTGCATTATTTTCAATTTGCAGATTCTTGGTGATTTCAAGAGTAGTTTGTGTTATAGTAAGTGTGTATTTTTGGGCAGTGACTCACTTGATCTCATGGGCAGGAAGACAGAGAGTGAGGGGAGACAGAAGAGGCTGCTAGGAGCTGAGCAGCCAAGATTATTAACAGACTATATCTTGTTATTTTTACATTGCAACCACCCAAAAACAATGACCCTTTTGGATCCAAGAAGGAAAATATCAGAGAAGCCCAGAAGAGTTGAGAACATGACTTAGAATGGCCAAGGGAGGATTGGGGGGGATCTTTCAGTTCATTTGATAACAGAACAGCTTAAAGGGTCCTTCTACATTATCAAAGGAAATGTCTCAAACAAGGTTATATATCTTGTTTTAACCAATCAAGAGGAAAAGAAATGCAGACAGAAAATTAAAACAACATCATATTCTAGTTACATGGCTTGCATGAAGTAAGTTGGTGGACCTGGTACAGTTTCTAATATTGGGGAATCCTCCAAACAAGTCACAATGAATTAGCATTAATTAGTAACATGGAAAACACTTTTCTTGTCCCCTCCCAAAATTGTTAAAATTACATAAACTTTCCTATTTTGCACTGAGGCAAAACTGAGACTTCTCAGAGCTTATTTGTGAAATGCCATAGAAGGACAGGCAGGACCCCCAGAATACCTATTTCTATTCTAGGTTTATTCTTTATTAGGGTACTTGCCTGGGGTATGGGTAAAGTTCTCTGGTATTGATACTAGTTGACACTTGAAACACAGTTTTTCACAGGCCAGAAAAGTGTTCTAAACCCCACCATTTTGGCCACTGTGGGGTTGTTTTCTCTCATCTTTCACTGGGCCAGAGAAAGAAAGGGCTGAGCCACACAACGCATTTATACCAGTATAATTTACAATGATTTTGTACACTGATTCAAATTACTGAAGGATCCAAAGTGCAGAGATGAGCAGTTTATTCAAGCATGGCAGACTATACGCTGATGTTGCTGTGCCTTACTACTTGGTGGTAAGGGAGCACCCGCTTTAATCTTAGGGTGAGATTACATACTACAATTGTCTCGTGTTAAGAGCACTTAAAACTTGAATGATTGCACTTCAAGCTCATTAATTAGTTTTACTTGCCCTCTTGGTATCTTAAAGTTATACCACTTAAGGCAAGCGTTGTCTTTGAGCTGTGCTAGGCAGCTTGATTTAGCTTAACTTCTAAATGTTCCACTGAGATAAAGGACAGAACAGCCAGTAGAGCAGCAGCTGGTGAGTGACAAAAGGGGGAAAGTGGGGGAATGGGGAAGAGGAGCTGCAAATACACATTCACATACACATGCAGCCACAGAACACGTACATACACATCATGTGTACTCACATGCATGCGTGTATGCACACCCACGACACACACACACACATGCCCCAAGCACATGCGTGCACACACATACACACACATGCACACCCTTGCAAACACAGGCACCCAGTGCATGCACACATACATGCACGTGCACATATGTACATACATGTGTGCTCTGGGGCTGGGAGGGCTGTGTGTATGCATGTGTATGCTGGGGCTGGGGGACTGTGTTTGTGCATATGTGCACTGGGGCTGGGAGGCTGTGTGTTCATGTGTGTTCTGGGGCTGGGAGATCGTGTGTTTTATAGAGCTAGGTGAGCAGGACAGGCACCGAGCATACTTGTCTGCTCCTACCCATGCCCTGTCTTGCCAGCCCTCTAGCAGCAGGTCAGAGCACTGCACATTACAGAGAGTTTTAACCCTGAATGTTCAACTGATTGCAGCATGTGCTAATTTTAACAGTGACCTAACATTCCTTATAGTTCGCATCTTGTAAGCAGACCCTTATACTGGTGTTGTTTTATCCTTGACTCTTGTTTATAAAGGTACTTCTAGGCTGCAGTGGTTGAAAATGCCCCAGTATACATCTACATTAGCTAAAGTTGCCTTGTATGTTGTCTATCCAATCTTTGTTTATACTAGTATAAAAATCAATTATGCTGTTGTTAAGTATGTGGTGTGTGCTGACCTAGGAAATAACTCTATATCTTGGTAAGCAGGGCACTTGCTTTGTATTTGGCATTCCAGGTTCAAGTCCCAGACCTGTCATTTTCTCTTCTTCTTGAGTAACTATAGAATCAGTCTTTTTCTCTTCTGTCCTGCTTTCTGTTAAGCAATTAAATAAGCATAGGGCCAGCCACTGAGTTTTTCTAACATCTTGGATAAATAATCATTGAACTATTGTTATCCTAATAGCTCAACAAGTTGTACTCTCCTTCTTTTCTCTCTGGTTCTGACTGGAAACTCCATGCTGAAACTTCGAAAATGTTGTGAAAGCAGTGCATTTTGATCATAAGTTTCAGCTGCTATTTTCCAACAATTTTCCTTGAAGTTTTGTAGAGATGGCAAGAACTGATATAATACAACACACTTCCATTTTACAGATCTTGAAGGTTATATTCATTGATTGATTTACTGGATTATATACTACTTTCCCTCCTGAATGTAAACTAAAAGAAACAGAGAATGGTAAGAGCAATTATACTCCTATGTTAATACTCTGGAACGTTTGGGTGACAAATGACCTTGGCTGGCAAAGGGGTGTGCCTTCATACAATATCTATTTTTATTTCTGGATATAACCTTCTTAAATAATTGGAGTTCCAATCGTTCATGTTACAGTAGTGCCCAAAATGTGCTCAGTGCTGTACATTATGTAGAACATTGATTCCTTGTTTTTAATCTCAAAGAAATAAAGCATGGGGTAATAAGATGCAATATATAAACAAAATAGGACTGTGGCTGACACAGCTGGCGGTAATTTCATAGACTAAAAACTCAGCTATAAGACAATTTCTAATGGTCTTTTTTATTCAATAGCTATAGTTAATTCCTGTGGAGAGGAGAGATCAACTTCTTAAAGATGTGGAAGAGCTATCTTAAAATAGCAGAGAGGTCTTAGAACAACAGAGGTCATAAAGTATTCAGATTCATGGTCTTTACAGTGCCTTGGGAGAATGTTCTGCTGAATTCATATAGCCAATTTGGTCTGCGCAGACACATTGGAACACAGTATAGAACAGCTCTAGGGATTGTTGCTAAGCCAATTTACAGTTGTCAGACCTGCTAAGAACTCATCCATACACTTGAAAGAAACAGGATAGATGTTCCTTAACATATTTCCTTCCCTCCCAAATTCTGTTTTGCTATGGCTTCCCTTCCCACCGCACCCCTTTTGTGCCCCAAAAAGCCACTCTAAAATGTATACTCTTCAAGGATCTCCTAGTTTCTTTGTGTGTGTACAAATTTTGTCTGCACCCAGTCTATGTTCATGTGACCTGCATTAAGCTGCATGATTGTAGACTGGGAGTGGTGTGTACTGTACAGGTGTGTGCAGGTGCTGGGAGCCACACAGGGAACCTGTAAGTTGGGGTGAAAGGAGGGATAGGCAGGACTGGGGGCTGAGGGGGTAGTGAGTCTGTAGGGAAGTGGGGTTTGGAGGTCCAGGGGGAGTTGGTGGGTCCACAGGGGAATTGTCTGTTCTGGGCTAAAAATAACTTGGTCAGAGTCAAGAGGTAGAAAGAGCCTCAGAGCTGGGTTGAGCGGTTGGACTTTCCCAGCCCCAGGTCTTCATTCCGAATCTGTGCAGGTGTTTGCTGGATCAGGCTAAACTATTTCTGATCTAGGTTGGTTCACCTCCTCAGCTGAACTAATTTAGATTGGGCCCACTATTTTTTTGTCCCTGTTTAAACACCCCCGAACATCTGCCGCAATGGGCATTTTGATCAAACTAATCCTGGTGTGTCTGTTGCCTATCTAAATGTGATATTTGTATATACCCTTTTACTTCCTTTGTTTTAAGTATGATGATGAACTCCTATAAAAAACTTGCTGTTGTACATTTTTTTTGGTAAGTTTCCCAAATAAAGAATATGGTTTGGCAGGTTCCCCTGTTGTATGGAAATAACAGGCACAGCAGGTAACCGAGTTAGCAGTCTCCCAGAAAATATTGCCCCATGTTGTGTAGGGTGCCTGGGTAGGTCATGTTGCTTCATGTGAAAGTCTGAATATACACAGGAAACATATTCCTGATGCCACCCCTGAATCATTTCCTTTGGTGTACTACATCTTTTTTTTTATGTGTACATTTTGCCTGTGCCCAGGTGAGATTGTGATTTTCTATTTCCGATTTGCAACTGGAATAAACCTATATGTGGAGACTTGTGTTTAGGCTCTGAGTGATTTGTACAAGGGAGCCAGTGACAGAAACTAAAATTAGACCTCAAGAGTTTCTGGTTTTGGATCCATTCTTAGTCCCCTAAGTCGCTTCCTCTCTGATAGAATGCCTTTTTTAAAACAACTAGAGTTTAATTCAGGTTTCTGTCTAGATTCTTTAAAGAAAGATTTGGTTTTCAGTAAACCAAGCACAGACCTTAACAAAAATTTACACTACCATTGGGCAACATGTACAAATATGGTGTACACAAGCATTTTGATTAGAAAAAATCGAATGTGATCATATGCTAAATTTTTCATGTTTTTATTTCTATAATTCCCACTAGTGAAAAACTGGAAGTGAGAAGATAGAGTGAGAGGGAAAACAGAAACTCTGCAGTAATATAATTTCAGAATGCATAGCAGAAGTTCACACTTTCTTCCACTTTCATATCTTAACACTTTTGAGTTACACTGTTAATTGATCTTGCACCTTTAACTCTTGGCACTAGTAGTTTTGGTGTGCCTGTTGCATTGGGAAAATCCAGTGCTTAGTGTGAAAAAAGTAAAGGGAAATGCCATGTTGTCTTACAGAAGTTCTTGCACTGCTCCTTCCCCTTTGACACACTAGATAGAAGTCATGTATCTAAAATGTCTCCATTGGTACACAGTAGCATTTTAAAGTGAATTTCTATTGCAAAAGGTGACTATGTACACATGGCATACACAGTTGTAGCTGCTGACTTTAGTGGCAAGAATAAGTTTTAATAATTGTTTAATTCTGTCTTGCAAAGCCATCACAACAGAAATAGAGTGCTATTCTGGTTGGGCAGAAATAACAGAATTGTTAGATAACAGTCAAAATTAGCTCAGATCTAATATGGTTAAACCGTATTAGATGCACAAGAACTTGCTACTGGTTTCAGCTGTAAGTTTTTTAATGTTGTGGTGGTGTTGGGTTGATCTTGTAGCTTTAATGGCTCACGAAAGATATGAGAGGAAAGTATTTTTGCAGGTAGTATTTTTTTATTGGACCAACTGTACAGTTGAGAAAGATATAGATGAGTTTCTAGATAGGGAGTGCCTTTCCTTAGGTTCCAGATGGAAGTGACTGGAGGAAGGGTATTTCATACTCCAAAGCCTGTCTATAGTTCTCCTAATTACACAGTTGATCCAATAAAGGATATTTCCCACAAAAATCTTTGCCTCTTGCATGGCAGAGTTTAACCCATAGAATTTTAATCAGTGATAAAGTACCTAGCATGATTTTCAGATCCTAGATTGAATTTACAGGCTTTGGAGTTAGAAAAGGAATAGTGGTGTAGCAAAACCCTCAGTTTTTCTTTTTTAATACACACACACACACACACACACACATGATAGATATGCATTCCCTTCCCTTCCTCAGTTATTTCTGGCTTTTCTTTCTCTCCCCTCTCTTCATATAGACAAGAATAAACAAGCTCTGACTTAGGATAAGCTTTAACATTTTTATTTTGGTAGTAAGTTTTTGGTTTTGGATATCCACTGTTTTATATTGTATTATTATTGGGTTTGTATTGATTCTTACTGTTGTATATTGTATTATTATCATTTTAATATTGATTTTTATTGTTTCATATAGATATTGTATGGTTTAGGCCTGTGTTTGTACGTGAACCAAAGTAATGTCAAGTTTCCATTTTGTATTGCAAGTCTTCATCTTGTGTCCTCTGCCTGGGCATCCCATTGTGTCGCAACTGTATGAGTCATGTACCTCTCCCATGTAAATTGGTTCCCAGATGAATGAGAGTGATTGGAAATGATTGAAATACAATGGTAGCAAGCATCTACTGAATGGCCTGTAATGACCAGGCCATCACCTTGCATTGATTCATCCAGGAACTATGGAACAGAGACAAGAACCCAGCATTTGAAAGATAAAAGACCCTGCAGAACCCGCAACTCTACCTTTGTACCCCACCATTACAGTCACCCAAAACTGCACATCCCTGCATGGAGCACACATGCTCAGTATGCCGGGGCTGACTCTAGCCTGGGCATGCCTCCTATCACTAGGGTCATACAAGTTCTGCCCCTACAAAAAGTGGCAGTGAAGACAGACCCAGCGGGACGCCCTCTTCATCTGGACCAGCACCATGCTACACCACCTATCCACCCAGAGGCCCTTCTGGCAACCCCCCTCTGGACAACACCTACTGGACAAGGACCACTTTCCAGCCTGGGTAGGTAGCTATCACACCCCACCCCCTCTTCAACCAAGGACTTGGACTCTGCTTCTCTTCCCTACCTGAACTCCAGCCCTTCCACTGAGTCTCTTTCTCCTGCTGCCATTTGAGTGCTTGTGTGTGTGTGTGTGTGTGAACCAATAAGTTCATGGGGCTGTGTAGTGTGTTGTCTGTGTAATAAATCTGTTTTTTGGACCCTAAGTTGGGTTTTGCTTTACTATGGTTTGGCCCTGCTCCAATCTCTGCTCCTTGCCCCTCTAACTTCTGTCTCATTTCTCCCTCTCCTACTTCTGGCTCACTGCCACCTCCAACACCTGTCCTGAGCTCCTCTCTGCCTCCAAACCCCCTGTTTCTTTGCCACTGTCTTATCCCCACTGCCTTTTCCTTTTCCCCTGAGCAACCAGGTTTCTGCCTCAGTTTCTTTCCTGGCTGTCTCCTCCTTGTCACCTCAGTTTCCAGACCCAGCCTACCTGAAGTAAACCCAAGCCTCAGTTCCTCCGCCAGCTTTTCTGTAGTCCACTGGTTCTGGCAATTTTAACTCTTTTCTCTCTCATCTGAACCTTCCCCCACATATCCCAAGCACACACATATACACTGTACCATTCAAGTTAGGAACTTACTTGTGTGTACGTGTAGGTGGGATGTATGTGTGTGAACTGGTGAGTGTGTGTGAGTATGTATATATATATATGTCATTGAGTGCATGATATATGAATTAGTAATCTGTGTCTAATTTTTGGGGTGCATGTGCTTGAACTGGTGATAGGTATGCATGTGCCTAGGTTCGTTTGGATGTGTATGCGCCTGAGCTGGTAGTGTGTGTGTATATGCACCTAATTGATTTGTGTGTTTGTATATGTGCACTTGTGTCACACCCTCCTGTCTAACAGCGCAATATTGAGATCCTGAGAGTTGGCCTGACCCCACAGGGCAACACTGGTAGACTGAACAAATTAAACCTCATAAATAAGAGGCAAAAAAATATTGAACGCATGATAACACTTTTAACTCTCTACATTTGCTTCTGTAAAGGGGATATACTGGGTCAGCAAACTGTGTGTAACTCAAAAAAGAGAGAGGCTTAGAAGATTTAAGATAGTACCAATATTGAGAGAAAGGCACATGACCAGTATTATGTTATATTCCTGGATATTCTGTGAATCTTGGAGTCACACTTGTCCGGTATGTTTTACAGTAGTCCTAAGCAATAGAAGAATTCTCTGACCAGAGAGCTGCAAACAGTTGCTTTCCAGTGAGCTTGTGTTTGCTGAATGCATTTTAGGTCTAATCCTTAAAACACACCCTTGGGCAAAGATTTTTCTAGTGTAGGCTCAGCTAGTAGTGCTTTCTATCACTGGACAGTCTCTGCATGCAGCAATTTGAAAGTCAAGTGGCATGCTTTATGTACACAGTTGCACTGTGACTCAGGATCATTTGCATGGTGACTTCTGTGTTTCCAAACATGTTTTTCCCCATCCCTACCCTGGCCCAGTGCTACAGGTGATAACAGAATTGGTGTGTTTCCTCATTAAACAGGAAGATATCAGTCTTTATGAAGTAGCCTAGAATTCCAAGGATCATCCTAAATCATGTCTTTTGTGGCTTTTACAATGTTTAGCAAAGTTTAAATCTTTTTTAAAGATTATAAGTCTCTGAATCCACACTTTTTCTCAGCTCTTTTGATACAGCATTCTGGATAAGCCTTGATCTTATGAGGCAGAAGACAATGCAACTTAGCCTGGTGTGGATCTATCTATCTATCTATCTATCTATCTATCCATCTATCTTTTAAAGGAACACCATCTTCTGGGTTTTATAAAGGGATCTTCCTTTATGTGTTGGTATGAGAAAAGAGACTTCCATTTGCCTTAAGAATATTGTCCCATTATACTTGCCATACCTGTTTCTTACCAATAAATTATCACCCCATATGAAGAAAAATATTAACTTAATCATAACAAGAGAAATCATAACTGATTAGACTTTTTCCTAGGAAAATGGGCACATATCTCAAGCTAGGGAAATGTTATATTTTTCACTAGGAGTGTAACTAGCATAGGGCTAGGGACAGACATTCAAAAAGCCTGAGCCTGAATTGATTCAATCTTTGCCAGTTAGTCTAACCTGCAAAGCTTGAACTGATTTGAAGATGGATAGACATTCCCTTTGCATTCCAGAAATGCAAGCACTAGGGCTGCACATGGCTCCAGTGGCTCAGGCTAGAAGCTGGGGTGAGCTAGAAAAGCCCTCCCTCCCCTTCCGAACTGCTGAGCTAAGGGGGGCATGGCCAGGCCCTGGCAGGATACTCTGTTTAGGGAAGGGTTCCCCCCTTCACTGGTCAGAGAGGGAGGCAGCAGGGAGTTATACAGGGAGCATTTATCACCCCATTAGCAAAACAAAAGGATCTCTCATTAGTTCAAGCTCTTTTTAAACAACTGTTTCCAAGGAAGGAATGGAGGGATATTGCCAGCTACCTGTGGGTTAGCTCCAAAGAGCCCTAAGCCGACACAGTCCTGTCTGGCTTTGTTCCGATTCCCACAGCAAGGAGCAGAGCCAGTATGTGGTATGTTAGCTAATGCTGAGAGGTGTCTATGTAAGGCAGAGGGGAGGGAAGAATCCCTCCCCTCTGAGTGGTGAGGGGTTGGGAGGAGCAGGAGGAAGGCAGGCAAACCCCACTGTAGGTGCAGTCTCTGCCAGAACTGCAGCCAGCGAGCAGAGGGGAAGGGCCAGCCCAGATCTCTGAAGCAGAGAGCCCCACCCAGCCTGGAGAGTATGCTGGGATGCTGGGGGACTCTGACTTAAACCAGAGAGGGGTCTGGGACAGACATTGCATAACCTAGTTTGACCCAAATCAGTTAAGTCTGATACTACATTCAACCAGGTTTATCTCAAACTGGTTTCATCCATTTTCAGATTGGATTATGTGCACTGAACATCTGTTTTGTTCCAGGTTTAAACCAATTTCTGATCACCTAGAATGGGGCACACACCCTAAAAGGGTAATTTAGAGCAGTGGTTCTCAACCTTTTTCACACTGGGACTCATTAGCATAATTATCAGCTTGCCGTGACCCACACCTTCCCAGTCCCAGACCCAGAGAGTCTCTCTCTCTCTCCTTCTCTTTCCTCTCTTCCTCTCCAGCTGCTGCATCCATCCCCCTCCCTCCCTCCCTCCCTTTCCTGCAACTTTACACTGTGCTGCTGCATGCTCACCATGCCCTCCTGCTGTGTGCTGGCTCCATGCACCCTTGTAGCAATTCCCTCAGACCTCCCTGTTACCATTTAAAATCTTTTTGCAACCCACTTTTGGGTCGCAACCCATGGGTTGAAAAACATTGATTTAGGGGAATGTCAGCAGCATCCTGAAGCACACCACTGTCAGCACTCAGCACCTCCAGTCTCCAGCTTTTGCACCCCTTCCCAACTGTCTGGCACTTGATGGCAAGTGTGCCTAGGGTCTTGAAATTTCTGCTTTTCATAGTTGATATATTTTTCATATTAAACTCCTAATATTTGCCTGACTTTGCAAATCCTTGTGCAATTGTATTGCAGGGAGATCAAGGGTTATATTTCATTATGTGTATAGTGTGTGGATATGAAAAAAGCTAAGTGCTGAGAGAAATCCTGTATGCTGAATCAAAATAAAATTGAGCACAATTTCTTTCTGAGTTCAGTTATACACAAGGCGAATCCTATTCCTTTTCCTCCAGGAGATGCAACTATCTTGCTGTCCTTGCCTTTTGCACAATAGGTTACTGTAGGAATGCCCCTTCCTATTCTTGGCACTATTGCAGGAATCAAGGGACATGCAATTAATGCTCATGAATAAACTCTGGAGCTTATTGCTCTGGAGCTTGTTTTTGCACAGAACATGGAGCCTGGTTGGAGCAACATGGGCTGGCAGGGGACCTGGGGGGTCAGCCTATGAGCCCATAATTGCTTGGACAGGGCTCCATGTACTGCAGAGGGGCTGGCTGAGGCACAAGAGTGCTTCAGTGCAGGGCTAGCTAGCAGACAGCCCCTGTGATGAAGCACTCTCGTGCCCCAGCCAAACCCTCTGCAGCATATGAAGCCCATTGGAGTTGCTCTGGATTGGCTGCTCCGACCAGGCATTCATGTACTGTGGAACAGCTGACTGGGATACAAGGGTGTCATATTGAATGTAATATTTGAATGCTTATAATAGTTGCCCATTAGCCAGTTTAGGAAGAAGACAAGATTTATCGTCTTATCTAGGCCATTGTTTTGGTCTACATGTGGAAGGTCCTGACTTTGCTCAAAGTCTTAACTCTTGAATTTTATCTTTAGAGGCCTTTAACAAAGTTAACATAAAAATGACCCTTAAGCAAACATCCCACATTCCGAGAAATCAAACACGAGGAGCCTTTTAAAAGATTGGAAATAAAAGTCAATTCAGTGATATGGAAATTCCCCAAAGTAATTAAAATGATCAACCAAAGAAACTAATTATCAAGCAAAAGAATCTGTTAAGTAAGATCTGAGCCCAAATTTGGGAGTAGTGACAGGTTTGGGTAGTTCACGCTGAAGCCGCGGAGCACCCAAAAGGGACTGAAGGAAGGGGACTTAGTCCTATCAGTATTGAGGCCAGCCCATTGAACTGTATTGCTGAGGGGAGCCCATTAAACCATACTACTGAGGCCAACCCATTAAATTGTACTACTGAGGAATGAAACCATATTTAGATGTTTGGCTTCTCGGAATTCTAGGATTGTAAGTATATTATGAAAATAATAGTATTGATTCAAATTTAACTTTGAGTTGTAATTGTAGTTGTTTTTGTAATACTAATTCTTATAGCATTGTTTGGGAGGGAAGTACATTTGGAGCATTGTTTCCGATATATGTAGTTATTGTGTTCTTAATGTTTGTGGTATTTCTTAAAGCTAAGCAGTGTTATATGTGTAGCAAATAATTTTAAAATAAAATTGTGTTGTATGAATTAAGGGTGTAATCATTGAGAAATTGTGCAATCAGCTAACTACTCCCCCAGCCAGTGCATCAAACGAATCAGTAAGTTGTGTGGGATTTTCTCTATTCCATAACCCACTAGAGACAAAGGGTGCTTCAGTGCAGGGCCTGCCTGCCAGCTAGCCCTGCATTGAAGCACCCTGTGCCCCAGCCAGCCAAGACAGCATCTACATGTGCACTACTATACATAAAAAAATCTCCAGAACAGGTTACGGCTTGTATTTGGAACTTATAACATGCTGAGGAGTTCATTAGTTTCATGGGGTGCTTGTACACATGATGAAATTGGCCTTTAAAGTGGCTTAATTGCCCTTTTGCACTGTTTAATGGCATCACTGTTTACACCTGCAGCACCGTTTTTCATTGTAATTTAGTCATGCTGTACACATGCGGTGGTGTATTTCATTTTAAATGACTTTGATATGTAGGAAAGTGAAACACATCTGATGTATTTTAGTTTGCTACATAACAAATTTCAGCAATTCATCCAGAGAAGACAGTGGGGATGGTGTATGAGGTGCTGGGAGGCCAGGTGTGCTTAGGAAAGCTCGGGCTTGGCGGGCTTCCAGCACCCCATGCAACATCCCCACCACCTTCTCTGGCCACCAGCACACCTGACTACCACCATACCAACCTGCCCTCCTGCCATCTTCCTGCACTGCCCCAGGGGCAAGCCAGCCTGTTCCTGGGTGGTTCCAGGTAGCAGGAAGGAGATGGGGATGGTGCACAGAGTGCTGGAAGGCCACCAAGCCCAAGCTTCCTCTAACAGGCCTGGGCTTCCAGTGCCCCATGCACCATTGGATTGGGCCAGGTGCTGCCTGCGACCTAGGTCAGCACCTGCCCAGTAGCAGGCTACCTGGGTAGTCCTAGGGGGTGCTGCCACCATGGATGGAAGGTCTGGGCCCCCCCTCAGCTCAGGGGATGCTCAGCCCACCAGAGCTTGGCCGCTGGCTGTGGGAGAGGTGGGCAGGCTCTGGAAGAGAGAGAAAAAAAAGGATTGGTCCCCTCACTACTTTTTTCTTTTTTTTTTCTCAGCAGAGCCTGCCCATGCAAGCTGTTGCCAGATTGAACAGCCCCTGAACTGCAAGGGGGCCCAGTCCTTTCCTCTGTGGTGGCAGCACCCCATAGGACTGCCCAGGTGGGGTGCTAGTTGGCAGGTCCTGCCTGCAGGGTGCCGCTGCCATGGAAGGAAGGACTGGGCCCCCCGACAGCTCAGGGCCTGCTGGCAGCTTGTCCTTAAGCTGCGGGAGAGGTAGGAAGGCTCTTTAAAAAAAAGGATTGGGCCCCTCACTGTTTTTTTTTTTTTTCTGGTGGAGCCTCCTTGCTGTGGTGAAAAGGGGTGGTGGTGAGCTGACGGGGGGCCATCACTGTTCTGTCACATTGACTTAAGTCCCTAAATTGAAACAGCGGGTTTTTAATCGATACAATTAAAAACCCACCAATTAAAAACCCACCATTTCAATTTAGGGAGAACTAAACCCCCGTCATGTGTGCAAGTGGCCACGTGTCCTAATAGAGGCTCATATGTAGATTCCAAGACATTTACTGCATAGTTAATTAGTCAACTGTAAACATCTCGAGTAGGTCTGCCCAGGGACTGTCATACTGTAGTGCAGAATTTGCTGAATTACTAACGGTGCTTACTTTTCACCTTGCATTTGTGCCCCTAGTTCTTAGCACTTGTGCATTACACAATTATGATCTTAATCTTTAACAAGTATCATGCATTTTAAAGAAATGGTGAAGGAGGTAATGGGCAGAATTCCAACTTTCAGAACAGTTCAGGAGCAGGACAGTTCAGGACACAAGTCCAACTGGACAAGCCAAAAAATCAAATACGAGTAACTCAAAAACTACTAATTGAAATACATTTGATTTGCACATGTGTTTGCAACAAACTTATGCAATAAGATACTAGCTGTAGCCTGATATCAGAGTGAACTTGCTCTGGGAAAAAGTAGACAAGTCATTATTATAATTGTATAACTTTGGACAAGGACACCCAGTCTGTAGTGACTGACTCTAGCTGCTGAATCTTATGGTTCCCTGGTTAGTGACTGCTCGCTATGTTTTGCTCTTAGTTTCCAGGTACACTCCACAAGTTTGGCTCACCTTCCATGTGTCTGCCACCCTTCATCCTCCTGAGCCTTCTATATTGTAATTGTGGGAGCTCTTATTTCTTTGTCATACCAATGAGTCACAAAGTATCAAGTAAAGCAAGAAAATACAGGCTTGGAAAGGGAATTTCTCATGCATAGGAATGCTTATTTTACTCTTAAAAAGCACAGGAGACTTACAAATTATTGGCAAGTGTTGGTCCGTGCTTCCTTTGTGAGTTCAGAATTTGATTCTAATCCAGGAGGCCATCAGTGTTGCCTTTTTGGCCTTCTGTTTCTAACAATAAAATGGCTATGTTGGGTTTTACAACAATCTCTGTCACCTCTGGTTCAGCTGGTCAAGCAGAAACACCGTTATTTTCCTAGCTATGTGCTTAGGCCTGGAAATTCCAGCCCCCTCTCTGGGTGAAGTTACACATTACACTTGGACCATACTAAGGGCACTTCAAACACAAGCATTCATACGATAAAGCTTGTTAACTCATGTTAAGTGCATTCTGAGTGTCTCAAAGTTATGCCACTTCAAGTGACAATTAACTCTGGACCATGCTGCCTAGCTCGTGCTAGACTATATTCAATCTGCTCCACAAAGATAAAATGAGCGATTTACAGTCCTCCACTGCTTCCAGTTTGCCACCCATGCCCCAGAGCAGGGCCAGAGCCCCCGTAGTCTATCTCCTAGCCATGCCCTTTCTTGCCAGTCCTCTGCTAGGAAATCAAAGATGTGCAAGCAAGGAACAGTGTTCATTCTAAATGCTCATCTGCTCACAGCACATTCTAACTTTAACACCACTTAGCATTCCACAGATTTAGTACAGTCTAAGGGTAATATGTAGTTTCTTTTTCTGCAGACAGGTTTCTGTGAAGAGACTGTATTCAAAGTCAGTCACTCTGCTGGTCGCAAACCCATTCTTCCACAGGAGTAAAACCATTCACTGTTGATGGCCCTTGATTGGTCTGTCATTGCCGTCCACATAGCCTGCCCTAAATGTCAAGTTGCTCCTACAGGATGAATGCTCAAAACCCTACTAAAGATTACATTGAAAATAGAATGGAATTATGGAATTCATAAGTTGACACAGACATATTCCCCAGACTGTCATACCTGTGTATAAAAACTAATAACATAGGACACCCTGCAGTTTTTTTGGACTGGCAGAGTTTATTTTTATCTCTGTAATTGGGATAAGATAGGGAAATTTGGTATTCGTTGCCATTCAGCTTCCTCCTGAACTCCCTGGTGGTCAAGATTTAGTTCACTTGGTTATAATCTTATTATATTTACTTATATTCTGTCTCCCCTTCTTTATTTAGCTAGAAGTCTCATCCTGCATTCAGAAAAGAAGATATTTTAAAACATCATGAGGTGGTGTTTTGTTAGACAAGCTTTGGACCTAGAATATTTATTCTACATAGTTCTCATTCTTTGCTCATTATTATTATATCTGAGTGTCTTTCAACAGTGCATTTAGAAAATGTAGCTAATATGGATCATCTGTTATTTTTTTTTGAAGTCATCCTTTCCCTAAGGAGAGATTTGCATGGGCTGTGTGATCTTTGTTTTAATGGGGTTTTATTTCAGGATTTGGTGATGGGTTTTTTTTTCCTCTTCATTTTCTTTCCATTTTATTTTTAAAACTAATGTTGCCATATGCTTGTTCAAGAAGACAGGCTGAAGAAATGTGCCTTATATCTGGTTGTTCAGACAGTGGTGTGGTTTGTGATCATCCTTAGTTCCTATAGAAGCACTTTTTCTTGGATTGGCCTTCATGAAAACTTTGTCTCCTATACAAATATGTTTCCCCCGTATGACAGAAATTTCCATTCTGCCTCGGTAGTGGAGCTGATGACCAATATAATCCTTCCAGAATTTTTAGATGACATGGGCATGGTCCATTGAATACCTAATAAATACCTGGTAGATAGCAATTGAAACCTTGACTTAACTTGTTGTTTCTACACTATGTCCACCATTGTTACCAATATCAATAAAACAAGTTTGTCAAGAAAAAAAGACACTGAAATTACATTCTTGATTCACTCATCTAAGAGTAGCAGGATTTGTTTGAAAATAACTTTTATTGGACTCACCTCTTCTTGAGGTTATCTGAGTTCATTTTGTGCCTTACAGCTTCTCTAGCATCTTTCCCAACTACATATTTGGTCCAATAAAAGATATTACTGAACAAGTCTTGGATGAACATAGCCACAACAATACTACTGCGATCTTTTAGGGGTAGTCAAGGGACCAGTTATAGTCAGTTATTTACTGGAGGTGATTTCAACTACAGGTCAAACAAATTGCAGTGAAATCTTTTTGAATACTTGAACATAATTAGGGGTAGATTGTCTATTGAATAGTTTTCCTCTTGCAAGTTTTATCATCTGAAAATATTTTTAATAATTTGAATGTTCACTTTTTAAATTAATCTGAGAATACTTTATCAGAGATGGTGAAGCATGGGACAAAAGACAGGGTTCCATGTCTTATACTCAAAAAAATCTCTGCTTGAATCAGTGATGAGAAGTCTCAGAGTTTGCTTAGAGGCTAAATTTACACCACCATTTTGCTTGTTTTGTGTTGGGTTTATTTATAACAGGTTTTCTGGGCAAATTTTAAAAGGACTTCTTATCTCTGCATAGTGAACTGCTCATTTATAGACTAAGATAATTATTTTGGGGTACCTAGACCCATAATGGATTTCTCTGAAAAGCATGTTCAATACTCTAAAAATACAGCATTTAAAATTATTGTAGAATTCTCTTCTTTGAAATATAAGTTGTGCAGAGTGGTGAAGATGTGTTAGCATGGCTTGGATCCATTTGGTGTGGTTTGGGCCAGAGGAAGTTTGGTTTTGGTGATGATGTTAGCAAAGTTCGGTGCTTGTTTAAAGGCTAGGATGGGTAGTTCTGGAAAGATCTCTTTAAGAATTGGGTCTTCTTCTAGAATGGGTTACAATTGTTTGAGGATTTTCTGTATAGGTTCCACGGAAGGATGGTATGTCATAATCAGGGATCCTGGGTTTTCCTGATAAAAAATCACAAATTCTTTTATTAAAAAAAATCAAAATCCACCATTAAAATGAAAGGCCCCTCACTACCCCCCACAGAATCCTGGGCCTGCTAGTACGCCTAACTCCCTGCCCCCAACACACCTGGCCTTACTTTTGTCCCTCACTGCCCCCAACAGCACCCTGGCCCTGCTGGTGCCCCTCAATCTCTCCCACTGCCCCCCCACCAAGCCCTGCTGGTGTCTCTCACTCCCCCAACCCCAAACTCCCTAGCCCTGCTCATGCCCCTCGTTCCCCCACACAGCCCCCAGCCCTGCTAGTGCCCCTCACTCCCCACCCCTGCCTCCCCCATCCCTGCTGGAAGGGGCCTCCAGCTGCCAGGGCTACAAGTTCAGGGACCTTGGTCCACAGCTCCCTGCCCCCAGCAGGAGGTGGCAGCTGCTGCAGTGGAGCAGAGCTCAGAGCCCAGCTTCCCTTCCACCCCTGTTGCCTGCCTCCTGCAGGCTTGGGCAGGTGTGGGGCCAGCTCCCCACTGCTACATGCAATCCTGGAAGGGTGGGGGGTGGAGGGGAGCCAAGGCCCCCAGATCTGTGCACAGGGTTGGGGTGGGCACAGGCTACCTGCTGTAGGCCCAGGCTCTCACCCTCCTGCTCTCCCCCAGGGACTCTGCAGCCCTGCGTGTGTGACCCGGCACAGTTGAGAACAGTGGGACCACATGGGGATCTCTTTGTCCACACTGCCCTGGAGATGTGTTCCCTGCACATGCAGCAATGGTGGAGGTGGCAGCATGGGGTTGTGCCCCTCGCTGCTGCCGCACAGGCAGGGGACTCGTTGCCAGGGAAGTATGGAGCTTGAAGTGGCAAGCAGTTTTCCTGCGCGGCCCCACTGTGCCCTGCCATGCCAGGTCACACCTGCCAGACTGCGGATGCCCTGGGATGGGCAGCAGGGCAGGAGCCCAAGCCTGCAGCAGGCATTCCATCTCTGCCCCACACACAGATCTGTGGGGCACGTGTCCCCTGTGCCCACCCAGGAGTTCGCGCAGCAGTGGGGAGCCATCCCCACTCCCCACCCCCCAGGTGAGGTGCCTGTGGCCCCATCCCGCTCCTTGCCAGAGCTCTGTGGCCACACATTGCAGTCTCAGATCACAAGCCCCACACAGTCCCTGACTTTGAAGCAGCCCCAGCCCTGCCCAGTTCTCTCCCTCCCTCCGTCCTTATTGGGGCATCAATCCTCCTCCCACTTACCACCACCAGGAAGCTCTCCAGGCTTCCTGGTGGCCATTTGCATATAGATGATCATGGCGCCCCTGTCTGACCATCATCCTCTCACTCCCTCCAGCCTCTTGGAGGCTGGACCTCTGCCAGGCTGCAAAGAGATCTTTGCAAAACTGCAAAATCCATGGGTTTCTCCGGTAAAATGAGAAATCTTAATTTTCCTCCAATAAAAGGGAAAATCTGTGTTTTGCTCTGTTTTTCTGTGGGAAATGGAAAACCTGGATCCCTGGTCATAACTGGTCATCCCTGGTGTATGTTTCATGGGGATATTCTTTTTGTACTACAGCAATTCTTCTCATAGTATCTGGGTGGCTCTTTCAAAGGTTCAATCTGTCTCTCTGAAGGAGTGGGTGAAAGCCCTTTTGAGATTTGTGAGGTGATGATTGTAGGAACTTTTCTTAGTGCAAATTCAGTGGTATGCAAGCCTTTTTGATGTGTTTAGGGTGATTGCTGGTTTTGTGTAGATATGTATGTTGGTCTGTGGGTTTCTTATATACGGTGTTTTGTATTTTACAATTCTGGATATTGATCATGGTGTCTAAAAGGAAATGTTGGTGCTGGAGTATTCAAGAGATAGTCAGATGGAGGGGTGGTGGTTATTGAATTTGTGATGGAAATCAGTCAGAGACTGGAGGGTTTTGGTAAAAATGTTGAAGATGTCATCTATATATCTTAGGTATTGCATGGGTTTGATGGTGCAGTTTTTGGGGATATGGTATATTGTGGGGCCATTTTGGTGTACATAGCTGTGCCTGTGGTCTGGAGGAAGCATTGATTGTTGAAAATGAAGTTGCTGGGTGTGAGGATGAAGTGTATAAGTTCAGTAATATCTTGAGGTCTATACTCTGACTTGTAATCTTGCTCTTGTAGATATGTGAGACAGGCTTGGATGCCCAAAAGCTTGCAAAGAACTTTTCCCCAACTATTTAGTTGGTCTAATAAAAGATATCACATCTACCCAAAGAACTTCAGCTGCCTATGTCCATAGACCAACATGGCTGCAACCAACACCCCTGCAACATGGAAGATATCATTTTTTTTCATTTGAAATGAAAACTTCATAACACAAAGGAAAAATAAGCTAACCTCAACAGTGACATATACTTTTGTATAGTTATCCTTATCCATGAAGACTACACAGTGTGTCTCTGGCTGGACAGGCTTTGGTTTTGAGTGGCACATGTTGCCTCCATGTGTGCTACTCCGCTTTTTTTTGGTGGGGTTAATTTTTGCCCCTGGATATCCAGGGATCAAAAAATATCTTGCACTTCTCCCTTGCAGTGCGAAAAATAGGTGAACATGCAGCATGTGGTACTGCAGACGTGTCTGCGGCACCACATACTGTTCAGCTGAACTCATCTGGATGTGGCTTTTAAGTTCTTCTAAAACACTATGCAATCCTTTGAGTCCTGTTCTGTGCTTTCATGGACTCCTGTAGTTGAGTGAGAAACTAAAGCATAGTGACCTTTGTTTTTACATTGTCGACATATCTCCCCCTAAGCAGAACACTTAGCATAGCCACGTCCAGGGATTTTACCACACCTGCAGCATTGGCCCTGTTTCCCAATTGGTTGTTGCTGTGGGTGCTGGTGGGACCATTCTCTTTGTTCATTGTCCATGTTAATTCTATTTATTTTTGGTTGTAGTTTCTTGACAATGTGCATTAAATCCATATTAGCTGATGTCTGATAGAGCTTGGAATCACTGCTGATTCCCTTTGTTTCTGCTTCACTAAGTCTGATTAGCAGGCTTGTGTGATAGCCTTCTAGAGTATTAAATCAAGGTCCAACTGTAATCTTTGTGAGAGCTCTTCATCATGAAGACCCACAACTAAACACTCCCTAATTAGTTCTTCCTGGCGCTACACATATTGGCAAGATTCAGACAATGTACACAAAGATGTAATAAAGCTGTGTACAGGTTCTGAATGCTTCTGTTTATTGGGATTGAATCTAGCTCCTTCATAAATCACATTTCTTTTTCCCCAAAAATGTTCAGTTAGTGCCTCTACCATATTGGGCTACTGCTTTTTCTTTGCATTTGTAAGAGGCATTGACATCACAATTTCATCAGCCTGATCCCCCATTGAGTAAATGAGAGTACTTGCTTGGTAAGATTCAGACTTTTTGTCCAAACCTGACACATCCCTGAAGCAGTTAAAAAGTCTGATCCATCTAGGCCACATTCCAGGAGACTGGAAATCAAACTCTTCTGGTGGTGTAACTTTGACTACCCACATTGTCTCTGTAGCCAGCCTCTGCTCTGAGCTGGATTCAGATGGAGCTTGGTATCACCCAATTGCTGGCTGGTGTTTGTCTTCCTGTTGGTGGTGGGATTCAGGTACTCCTGACACAGTGTGCTATCTCATATAACTCAGGAGGAGTCAGGGAGACTTCTTGCTCTCAAAAGAGCTTTATTGCAACAATTCACACACACACACACACACAGCTGAAAACTTCCTGTTGATATCCTCACGTCCACCTTCAGGATGGGAGTTAGCCCTTGCTACTACATCTACCACTGCAGGGAAAAAAAAAAAAGAAAGAAAAAAAAAAAAGAAGAAGAAAGCAACTTGCTGGGTATCCACAAAACCAAAACCGAATGGGACCCAAAATCATCCCTGCCCCAGGCAAACGTAAGGCAATGCAAAAGAAATGGATGCTTGTCCACCTGCATACCAGTGCCCTTCTTGTCATCACCTCCCTGGCTACACAGCGACATGCCTGGGAAGTCTTCTCCCTTCCTCAATCAGGGTTAGACTGATTACTGACCTGACGGCAGCCATCTTATATTGCTAAGCTCCTCCCCTTCTGGCCAGTTTGACCTATCATGCCATGCACACCTGGGGTTTTCTCACTGGGTGATTTCACTATGTTGATGGGTTGATACACTTGCTGTAGGGCCTCTGGTGATCTTGGAAGCACCGTCTTGGTTCCCTATATTATTTGCCTGTAGTTCCCCCTCTCTGAGCCTTAAAGGGCCTCTAGCCTTAAACGGCCCTCACTGGCCCTGTTCCACACCTTTCTCCCAATAACAGGGTGAGGGTTCCCTGTTACACACACATTCCTACATCTTGTCTTTTCTAGCACCTGGGGCTTAGACATTTACCTATGCAAAGCCTGATTAAACAATACTTTATCTCTCAGCTTTCTTTATTCATTCTTGGCAACACTTATTTTAATTCTAGCCTAAGTAAGCAGAAGTTATTAACATTCATGGAAGGTATCATCTGATAGATAAATTCCCTGGTTGGCTTCTGCCAATAATGCACTGTCTTGACTAGGTGCTGTATTTAAACATGTCCCATGTACTTGTGGCTTCTAGTTTCTTCTTTCAAAATACTTTCCAGATTACCCTATATTTAACCTCTAAGTGTACCTCTTTACTCATCATTACAGATATAAAAAATGGCATATTTCAGCCTTAATTAGGGTCAGCCAGCCAGCCACAAAAATGAAAGTGAATTTCTTTTGTAGATATAATTGTAGAAATAGAACAATAGCATAATCTAATCCACTTGGTATTCTAAACAATTAAAGTCAGTTCCTTAAGAAGAGACTGCTGGAAGCTCAGAATTTGAAATAGCAAGTATTACTTTACACTCTGATTATTGAAAACAGCCTCAAATATAGAACAGCTTATTTCCTGAAACAAAATGCGTATCTTGGCTGAGAATAATATTATATATATGTATGTAGGATTAAGTTCTGATCTATGATGTGCCAATATGCACAGAAAAGTGAGACAATTGTATTGGCAGACCCTTCTCCTATGAGCAAATGGCATGGTTGGATGTTATCTCCTGAGTGGCACAAGAGATGGGTATTTTATGCACTTGCCTATACATTGTATTCCAGTGTGGTATGGCATCCAATTTAAGGGGCATATATCCTTTCTGGTGGCTGATTTCAGGTTATCATGTAAATTCTTGTCATCGCTTGTTCTGGGCACATACATATTGCTTCTATATAGCCAAATTCAGGCAAATTCCTAGTGACTAGATCAGGAACAGAGGTGGGTATCTTGATACTCTTCTCTGATTCACTGAAATAAATCAGGAGCAAATTAATTTTATATCAGTGAAGTTGCACCAGCATAAAACTGGTGTGAGAGAAGAATTAATATAATTGACTTCAATAAAATTTTAGATTTCATATGTGATGATTTGCATTATCTTAATGACCACGTCTACTAGACTGGTTTTCACACCATATCCTTTTTTCATCATGTACCTAAAAATTCATAACCAGGGTGGCTGTAATCAAATGTGCTGGGAAAAACTTAATTGATTCTGTAAAAATGTTATTGATAGCATAGTTATTTAATTATATTATGTTTTTGCTTGTGATCAAGTTCTACATATTTCATGGTTTGGAAGGTCAGTTTTCCTGTCATCCCCTTTTCAGAAGGTGGGACTTAGCCTTGAAGGTGGGGAGGTGGGGAGAGTACTTTTTTGCTATCTGTTACACTTGAGATGGGAAGATAAATTTGTGAGTAGCAGCAAACATTTGAGACTGCATCCTTTATAGGATACTTTAACATTATGATACTCAGAGAATATTAATATTTGTTTTTCATTGTATGTTTTAAGAATTTATTCATTTACTCCTTACAGATTTTACATTGACTGTCCATGTTTTTTTATGGCTGACAGTCATAATATATGAATAAGTTTCCCTGATTAAGAGGATCCTTCTTTTAGCCATTTTTCAGTCTTGACCCTTCTGTCACCTAATCCTTACTCCACAAAGGAGTTGTTTTTTGGGTTTTTTTTACATAAGCCATTGGTCCTTGAACTCAGGTATGCTATGCTTACTTGTGTCTTCTGCATTTAATATATATCAGTGAAGTTTAATATTTTCACCCAACATTCCTTGTTTACAGCAATTACAATAATGCAAAAGAAAAAGAAAACACACCATTTTATCCTAAGTTGCTTGAAAAGAATGTCAACTATCACGTTACATATTACAGTGTCCACTACAAAATAGACACATTGAAAAGTAGCTATGTTCGGTGCATTTTGGAAGCAGTTTCTGAACTTTCAGCCATTTTGCTTAATCTTTAATACATTTATATTTCCATTGTGACTGAATGGCTCTCCCTGTCAAGTGTCTTGTGGCATATAAATGTTCAGTAGCACTCAAACCTCATGTTATAAGAGACAGTTTTCCCGCATGTAAGCAAGATTTCTGATACCTTGGGTAACAGAGGTGCCCAATTCCAAAGCTAAGCAATGCGTCCGTTGTCAAAGGCTGCTTCATTTCATTCATTAGTAAAAGGAAAAGTCTATGTATAGTTGGGTTTTTTTTAAATTCAAAGTAATGTATAAGTCACAGAGATTTTTGAAAAGCTGAGACTGGCATTTTTATAGCTTGTGATTGAGGAAGATAACTTTGCTAGCAAAAGCAGTCCAAGGATGATTGGATCTATTAATCCAGCTCTTTGCTGTCACATTGTATCACAATGGTGTGTTCTTAAGTCCAGTATCTGTCATTTGTAAAACTGCCAGAATCTTAGTGCATAAAACATCAGTACAATATTTCTGGGGATACTGCCAAAGGGAACTGCTTCATGCATCTGGCCCTCTTCCTATTCCCTGACTGGTGATTTCTGAGATCTGTGCTGGAGGTTGGCCCAGCTAATACACACATCTCTGTGCCCAGTGAGTTTTGAGGCACATGTGTAGGACAGATTTTGCTTGTCCAAATTATTTCCAGATGAGTAGGTAGCAGCATCTTTCATGTCATCCTTCTAGAATGATATCCCCATTAGCTAACTGGTATGCTTAAACTGTGAAACCCCTTTAAAGAGATCTGTTATATTGGTGGGCTGAATGAACTGCTGCTGATGTTCTACAGAGAGCAGGATGGAAAATGCATCAGAACCCCAATTTAAATACAAAAGAAATAATCACAGCACTTCGGAAATTGCACTGGGAAAATCTTAATGTTTTTTTTTTCTTTATTATATATCATGATGTTATTTACTGGTATGATTAATTTAAATGAGGGGCAAAAGGCTGAAGGTAGTCAAAGGGATTATGGCTGATTCAGCAGAACATCCTGGAGAAGCAATTCTTGCTACCCTTTGGAAAGGGGCAGTGTGAGTTCCAGAGGCATAACTAGGCACCTCTGTACCCTAAGTAGCAGTGATGCATGGGGTGACAGCAGCTATTTTTGTGTCTCATCCCCCAGAGGCAGCACCCAGGGCTATTTTTATAGTCACCCCTATCCATTTATACTACCAGTGAGTTTTACCTTTTATATATTCATAGATTCATAGATGCTAGGGTCGAAGGGACCTCAACAGATCATCAAGTTCGACCCCTTGCCTGAGCAGGAAAGAGCGCTGGGGTCAGATGACCCCAGCCAGATGCCTATCCAGCCTTCTCTTAAAGACCACCAAGGTAGGGGAGAGCACCACCTCCCTTGGAAGCCCATTACAAATTTTGGCCAGCCTTACCATGAAGTTTTTCTTGATGTTTAGCCTAAATCTGCTCTCTGTCAGCTTGTGACCATTGTTCCTTGTTACCCCAAGGGGCATCCTAGCCTGGTTCTGGCTCACAAAGCAAAAAAGATGTGGCAGACAAAATAGTGTTAATAAGAAAAACAATGAAGCACTATTGAAGACAATTAGTACATTTTAAACTGAATTAAAATGTGCCTGTCCAAAGCTCCATCAAGAAAACTTAATACACAAATTGAATTGATGTCCAAAATTTACCAACTTCTAACCCTGCTAAGTAAGATTCTCTTATCTTTTCATCTGCTCTTCAGAACCCCTTTGAAACAGAGAAAAACCAAAACCAAGCAACCAGCCAACCCTCCTAGAAACATATGGCTATGTTCCAAGACCCTTAAGGTCAACTGGCATTGGTGGACAATGAAAGTTCCCTTCCTCAGTTTAAATAAATGGGTCCTCTTTATACTTGTTCTAATTTTTGTGGAATGAACATGTAGTGCCTCTACACTAATGCTCATTGTATGTGGTGTAAGCAGGAAGAACTGTGCTTCCTGGTTGCGAGTAAGAACCCAGACTTATTAGGGCTCACAGAAACCTGGTGGGACCCTACCTACGACTGGGCGGTGGGCATTCAGGGATATACCCTATATAGAAGAGACAGGATAGAGAGGAAAGGGGGGGGGGGGGTTGCGCTCTATGTCAAAGAGCACCTCACATCATCAAGGATTAGCTTTGGGTTAGAGGAGGGTCAGGCAGAGCCACTATGGGGCAAACTACAAGGCAGGCATGGCAAAAGGGACCTTACAGTGGGTGTCTACTACAGACCACCCAACCAGGGGGAAGAGCTAGACCAGGACTTCTCCAGTCAGCTTATGGAGGCAGTTAGGTCAAGGGATGTTATTGTCATGGGCGACCTAAACTACCCAGATATTTGCTGGGAGGAGCAGACAGCCAGGTCTGACCGCTCACGTAGGTTCCTGGCTGTATTACAGGACCTTCAACTTATCCAGGAAGTACACAGCCCCACTAGGGGTAACGCCTTGCCTGGTCCTGGCCACGGGGGATGACCTGGTGAGGGGACTGCAGGTCCTTGACCACCTGGGCAATAGCGATCATCACCTGCTGGATTTCATTATCCAACATAGGGCGTCTAGGGCTCACACCAAGGCTAAAGCCCTTGACTTCAGAAGGGCCAACTTCAATGAGCTTAGGAGACTAGTGGGGGAGGCACTAAGGGCCCAGAAGGTAGAGGAGATGGGAGTCCATGAGGGATGGTCGTACCATAAGGGGGCAATCCTCCAGGCCCAAAGGATAACAGTCCCTGGAGAAGCAAGGGGGGTAAGAGTGCTCAGAAACCCCCTTGGCTCAGCAAGGGCATTCAGCAATGCCTGAGGACTAAAAGAGGGGTGTACAACCAGGGGAAGGGAGGAGCTATCACCAAGGACGAGTACTTCTGCTCGGCCTGGGAGTGTAGGAGGTCTATTAGGAAGGCCAAGGCAGAGATGGAACTCAGGCTAGCGTCCAGGATTAAGGACAAGAAAAAGTCCTTTTTCAAGTACATTGGGAGCAAGAAGAGGACACTAGGCAATGCCCAGCCCCTCCAAGACACAAACGGTAATCTTGTGGCCACGCCAGACAAGAAAGCTGATATTTTTAACAGTTTCTTTGCCTGTGTTTTCCTGAACAGGGACCGGGATATCCCATCTACCAGAGGTAGGGACAATCTTTGGGATAGATCTATCAAGCCTTCAGTCAGTACAGATGTAGTTAGGGATCTTCTGGAAGGGCTAGACATTTTTAAATCTGCAGGTCCAGATGCCCTCCACCCAAGGGTATTGAGGGAGCTGGCAGGGGTCGTTGCGGAGCCCTTGGCCCGGCTGTATGAGCATTCATGGTCATCTGGTCAGGTGCCGGGAGATTGGAAACTGGCTAATGTGGTCCCTATTTTCAAGAAGGGGAGGAAGGAGGACCCAAGTAATTATAGGCCTGTAAGCTTCACCTCGGTGCTCGGGAAGATCTTGGAGAGAATCATCAAGGAGCATATCTGTGTGGGGGCTGCAGGGGAGATCATGCTCAGGGACAATCAGCATGGGTTCATCAAAGGCAAGTCCTGCCAGACCAACCTGATTGCCTTTTATGACCAAGTAACTAAATCCTTGGATGATGGTGTCGCCATGGACGTAGTCTTTCTAGACTTTAAGAAGGCCCTTGACACTGTCTCTCACCCCATCCTCATCAATAAATTAAGTGACTGCGGCATTGATGTCTGCACAGTTGGATGGGTAAAAAATTGGCTGATGGGGCGCACCCAGAGAGTAGTGGTGGACGGGTTGTACTCAGCCTGGTGAGATGTGAGCAGTGGGGTACCCCAGGGCTCGGTCCTTGG
>NW_005842157.1:178209-244017 GCF_000455745.1 Alligator sinensis | reverse complement strand
CTTCCCTGCCTGTGGCAGGGGGTCAGGCTAGATGATCTGTTCAGGTCCCTCCTGACCCTAGCTACTATGAAACTATGAAACATGCCCTAAGCCCAATTCTATCTCTGTACTACTGGTCCTCCAGCTTTTTTGGATTTGAGGCATTGCTCCATAACTTTTGTGATTTGAATCACACCCAATTAAAAAAAAATAATGTATGTATTATAGTGTTTACCTCCTTGCAGAGGGGCTAGGCAGTAGGGGTGTGCAGTGTGGGCCCTATTCAATTAGGATTTGGATTTGGCTTGAATTGGAGACAGTGATTTGATTAGTTGATTCTGATCATTGGCCTGATTCAATCTGGCTGAATCCAAATCTGAAGATTCGATGCTGATTCAGAGAATCAGTGATTTGAAGATAGGCACAACTTTAAATGTTTTTTCTACATACCTTGAGGTACCAGCACGGCTCATGAATGCTGTGATGCTGGGGCAGATGGAGCATCCCACAGGAGCATGGGGGGCCCCCCAAGTGCTTGGTGGTGAACCCGGAAGTGGACTGAAAGTACTTCCAGTCCACTTCCAGGTGCATCAGGGAGTGTGCTGCTCCCCTCCCCACCCATGTGCCCTGGCTCGGGAATTGGCCATGAGGGGACCCTGGGTGCCACCTCCCCAAACTCAGAAAGCACCAGTTGCTGAGCCGGCAGACATGGAAGTGGACCAATAGTGCTTCTGGTCCACTTCCAGGTCTGCTGCTGAGTGCATTGGGGAGCTCCCAACGCTTCTGTGGGACACTCCATGTGCCCCAGCATCGCAGCAGCCAAGAGCCGCCTGCTACCTAGAGGTATGTAGAAAAAACATTTAAAGCTGTGTCTATGTTCAAATCTCCAAATCTTTCTGAATCTCTCCAAATCGATTCGGAGGGTTCCAATTTGATTTGAAGAGATTAAAGGGTTCTCTGATTTGATTTGGATTCGGCGATTCAACTACCAAATCAGGCCAAATCTTCACTGAATTGAATTAGGGACTGAATGTTTTACTATTCACTGCCCTTCCTAGTAGAAGGCTATTCCAGAGCTTCACTCCTCCAAACTTCCATCTTAAATTTGTTAATGGTTGGTTTATCAGGGCTCAGATTTCATATATAAGTTACTCGCTGTTGAAAAGCTGAAAAAAATAAAGAAACCTCAGCTCTTAAAACTTTCTTAAGGTAAAAAAAAAGAATCTTATCAGTTGTGCAAAACTGAAACTCCATTAGATAATGTTTGGCTTTTAATTGAAATTTCTTAACTCACCTGAGTCCCTTATAAATTCAGCATAGACTGTATTTGGTACACACAATATAATTCTTAGCCTATAACAATTGCAAAAACATTCTAATTGTTATATGAAATTTAAAATCTAGGATAAATGCACAAATGTATATTCCTCAGGGTCCTTTTATCTAGTTTAGTTATTGTGGTATTCTTTATGTCACAGGTACTTTTGGGCTGTTTGATTGGTTTATTTTTCTATTTAAGCTACTGCAAATTGATTCTTCCTGGTTAAATTAGTACTCTTAATATTTCTATTAAAATCTATCTGCACTGAAGCAACTTACACTACTATTTTTCAAGAAGACAAAATCATGTTATTTACAGAAATGAGGTTCATATTCTGCAATGATTATAAACCCATGAAGACCCTTACATATGAGGGTAAAATTAGGTGCAAAGTGAATCATTTCACTTTTTTATTTTTTGTTTGTTATTAGTAGCACATAATATTTTCTGTTTTGGTTTGCAGTTCAGCAGCAGTTGCTTATTTCAAAATGTTATTCTAATTAGCATTATTATTTTTGTTTTCACACTTCCCTAAAAGCTCCAATAATACAGCAATGGAAAACTATTTATACTTATATTTATAAAATATTATTAGTGGGTGATATTACATATCTTAAATTAGACAATATATTTACAGTAAATTATTTTACCTTTCTTCATTGAATCTGTCTCTTGCAAAACCACTAGCTAAAATTAGAGTATCAATCTTTATTTCCTTATTTTTGTCACTTTAAACTAGAAACATATACTTATATTTAAAGAGAAGCTGTGAAGGATGGTAAGTATTCTTTTTTCACTGATTTTTTTTCACTTAATTTTATTTCTTTTCTGTTTGCAAAGGCCCTTTAATACTTTATACCTCTTCTGCACATACATTCCTTAAAATAAATAGCATTTCTTTAAATGCTTTGAATGTTTTGAAACATTTCTTAAAATCAAACAAGCCAAATAATCCAGTACTAGTAGGCCAGAACTTATTAGTGGATGTTGTTGAATCCTGTGAATATTTTGTGAATATTCATTAGACTTTTAATGTGAATATTCATTTAGCTTTTTAAATACATTTGCTTCAACTGCATTCACACTTCTTTCATGTTTGCTTTCTGCAAATGTTCTTGTGAATGAGCTTACTGGGAGGAATCTTTGCAGAAACAGGAAATGAATATCAGAGAATGCCCACAGAAAGTAAATTTTTGAATTAATAAAAAACAAACATTTGTTTTTGAACCTGAATCTAAGATTTTTTCCTCTCTGAGTCAGGGAAGAGAAACAAACCGAACCAACCAGTGATATTTAAATTTCAGATGTCATATACCTGAAACATATGGCTCTCAGATGAACTACATACACATATGATTTGACAAATAATTTCAGTGATGCATAAATCTGAGTTAATCATACGATTTAGAAGAACAACTTGCAAACTTCTTTCTTTTAATATTTTAGCCTGTTTTATAAGCCTTTTTGAGAAGGGTAGCATATACATTTAATAAATAAGGACTAAGATAAAAAAATAAAATAAAAGTTCACTAAGCATATTGTTATTTAAGCCTATTGCTTTACTTAGGAATGACTCAAAAATAACAATTGGTGCATTGGTGCATGTAACCACAGAAGAGAAAAATGATAAGAGATCGTTTTGTATTGAACCTTGAAATCAAAATATTCTCAGTCTTTTTTCTCTCCTCTCTTCTTGTCTTATTGTTACAATTGTTTTAAATATTATTTATAACAACAGGATGTGAAAATCATTCTTTTTTCCTTTATTTCATGCATTTGACAGCAGTTTGGGTATGGTCAAATGCATACTTTTTCCTGTGCATTTTGTAGATGTTCATAATTTTGTTTGCAAGATTTCTTCCCACATTAGTAGAAAACTTCATTTTTCTTTTAAATAGTGAAATCTGACGATATAAAATCATAAAATATTTCAGATGCTTGCAGGGTAGGAATACTACTAGAACATATTTTTAATTTAATTAAATAAGACTTCAAATGGAAAACTCTCCTGAAAGATGATTATCTAGAAGACTGTAGGCTTTAAGAACATGTTTACTCTTATTCTGACATAAAAACATAAGGAATTGTCCTGTATTTTGGGGCAGTTGAATGTCTTCAACTGATCATTCTGGAATGCCCCTATGCCCCTAAGGAAGAAGACAGCTTTTCTTCATTAATTTAGCAGGAAATGTCAGCTACAGTTATTTTTACAAACAGAATAATGCAATGTTGAGAATGTCAGTGAAAAGTTTATCTTGTTTTATTTGAACAAGTTTGTCCAATATTTCTCTCAAAACTTAGTGTAACTGACTCACTTATAAACATTGCTGCTCATTTCTGTACCAAAGGGAAATAATGCTGGGTGTTAGCTCATTCCCCATATGCTTGAAATATCCAGCATAATGCTAGGGGTTACCTCGATCTGTCTTTCCACCCCTTCTATTCTTCCAGTTGCTAGAAGGCCTAACAGATGACTGGCTTTTCTTCTTAGTGGGTGCATCTACATGAGACACAGCAGTTGCCTAATTAGCTTCACAGTAAAATGTCACTTGTCTACAAGAGTGGTACTGTTAGGCTAAGTAAACTAGTAAACTCCACCGCAGTATTGTCCTGCCTAACACAAGTACTATCCTATACATTGGTGATGCACTCCTCCTCCATAGCCCACTGGCAGCTGGTCCAGAGAGGCAGATACTTCTAATGGCCGTGCAGTCCCTATCTGGGTCTGGCAGGTGCGCAGCATGGGGGCCCCATGCTGTCGCAGGTGGCAGCAGGTCACAGCCAGGCAGCAGCCCCCACTGCCCGACTGCTGCAGTGGGTAGAGGGTGCAGGGAACTCTCAAGGCTGCTTCAGCAGTCCAGTTGGCACAAGGGGTAGTGTCCCCAGGTACCAATTTGGTGGGCCCCAGAAGCTCCTGAGAGCGAGTAGCCCTAAGCTACCTGCCATGGCAGCTTTTTGTACTGCTGGGGCTAGCACAGGGCAGCTTTTTATACTGCTGGGGCCAGTACAGGTGCTGGCTCCAGCCTCTAGATCCACCTGGCTGGAGATCCGGGAGGAGCCAGGCAGGGTTGTTTTGCCTCAAGTGACACAATTTGCCCCACACCAAAGTCTATGTCCAGGCATGTGCACTGAGGCAAAAAGCCCTGGCTCAAATTTGCACGGTTTCTATTTGAGCTGCTGCAAGCGCACGTGCCTTTATGTGTGGACATGCCCATAGTGGCCTGTCCTATCTGACTGAGCTCCAGCAGGGTGCTTTGTCTTGCCACAGCCACTTCCCCATCCAGACCTGCCAGTTGCCTCTGAGAAACAGAAGCTCTGCAGAGCTGGGATGGCACCATTAAATGATCTCATAGTACTCCAGGGAACTGGGGCACCCTGGTTGAGAATTAATAAGAGCTTAGTAGCATGATTTGTTTAATAAAGTCTAATAGTTGGAAATAGTGACATCCTTCAACTAATTTCTGAAAAAAGTGGAAGGCTGTAAAGTCCTTTTTTCTATCACAAGGTAAAAAGAAAACATGCCCTTTCTGATCTGGAAATCCATCTATGACCAGAAATATGGGTTTACTGATGACAACTGCCTCTCTTGTGAGTATGGAATGATTTTCTTTACACGGTTACATGAGCCTAGTAACCATATCAATCAAAGTGCTTGAAAAGGAATCCACCCACGTTACTGAAGTGTGTGATGAGATGCTGAGGTTAAGGATGAGTTTGAAGTCCCATCTGGAAAATAATAATGTAATTTTCCAGTTAACCAGAATCCAAAGAAGCTAAAATAGGCTTCCTTAAATGTTTAGCAAACAGTAGCCATTTTTATGCTCATATAAAGGAATACTGAGTGCATCTACGTGTACATATTTACTTCACAATAACTGGAATTACTGTGCAGTACAGGCTTGTGTCTAAATATGGATGCCCTTACTGTGCGGTAAATTTGGCAACTTATGCTGACTTGAGCATAAATTTGATACCTGCATTGTGCCTGATTACTTACTGCACAGTAATACACATGTAGATGTGTTACTGTGCAGTAACCCAGGGATTCTCCCTGCTGGGTCTGCCTAGCCACTAAGGGGTCAGCCTGAGCCCAGCCCCAGGGCTCCTGGCCACCTCCCTTGGCTTCAATTTGGGACTAAAGTTAGTCCCAACTGTTGGCAGCTAGCTCTGGATTCAACTAGGGGCATCTGGCAGGCTGCTCTGACCTGGGACTAAATTTAGTCCCAGATTTTCTGCATGTGTAGACACTAGCCTATTACTGCTTACTGGGCAGTAAATTTAAGCTGGTGTAAATGCATGTGTAGATATCCCACTGTCAAGTTGGGCTTGGGTACAAGTCTGCAGTAAGCCTGTATGCCACATTACTTTGGTGTGTAAAGTTTTTAGTATAAGTACTTGGCATGTACCAAACTAAGTGTAAATTTAGAGGTGTAAGCTGAGATACTCAAACAGCAGACTCACATTAGTTGCCTTGCAGCATGTGCTCCCTGGAGCCATTATTCAAACTGAATAGGACACATACAGCAAATTGTAAATAGGCAGGGATTTTTTATAGTAGTTTGAGAAAGGATAAAGGATAGGATAGGACATTTAAAGGGTTATGAATTATAGGAGTGCAATGGAACAAGGAATATTTTGTTTCCAGACGTTGGGCTAAAGATGTCCTTGAGGGAGAAAGTGGTAGTGCATCCTGTCAAAATGCACTCCAGAATGAATCATAATAAAATGAGGGCCAGGAATTAGAGATGTTCACATTCTTTTAGGCCCTTCAGGTAGGTTCAACCTTTCTGAACCTTAAGATTTTCAAACATGCAAGTTAATGGTAATGTAGTGCCTCTTTGATGAGCTGGAAAGGGGTATCAAGAAGCAGACCCACAGGAGACAGGCTCTTTCAGCTTTTATTAGGATTAGAAAAACTTGAGACATTCTTGCTGTTGGGTGCTGGCATTAGTGGCTCTCTGTTCAGGTAAGATTTCTTGTGAACAATGTATTGGGTATAGGAAGGGGGCTAAGGCCATGTTTATTCTGCATCCCTACTCAACCTTAGACAGCCACTGAAAGTTGAGCACTGCCTACTGTTTTTCACATTCAAGCTCAGCAATTAGGCAGAGTTCTAGGTGCATGCCTCAATCAAAGATGAAGGAAAGTGTTGGGAACTTGGAACAACTGGTGAGCAAAAAGAAGCAGGGTAGAGAAATGGTGCTGGAATGATAGGAAAGAAGACAGACAGATTGAGATGAGATTATGGGACTGGAAAAGACCAAGACAGAGGTGACAGAATATGAAATGAATATATTAAATATTTGATAGGTTATTTTCTTATGATACCATACAACATTCCATTAAGTCTTTAAAAGGTTCCATCTGGAACATTTAGGTACCATGTTCTGGTACCAAGGTGCAAAAGTCCTCAGGAAATCTTTTCCAGAGAATGACAGTATAAGCAAACTTTTTTATCATTAATATGCACAAAAATTCATTAAATGATAAACCAGAAGCAGTGTTCTGTGCTATATCCTCAGCTGGTATAAATGCCTTCAATTACATTGCACCAGTTTACAATGGAATGCCTAGCTTTCTAATTACAAAGGGTTAAAAAAAGTATTAAAGCCAAATTCCAAAATGTTAAAATAAATTGTAGTGTTCTGGGATGCAATTATGTGACATTTTGGGGAATTCTATGTGCAGTTTGGCTACTGGTAAGATTTGAAATTGCTTTATCACTGAATGTCTGAGTATGTATAAGGTAGCTACATGCTGTTGGACCTGTCTCATACATGCCCCAGATTGGAACAATTTAGATCATCTATGCCAGGGAATTACATTATGGTGTAGTTACATTACAATTAGTACTTGATAACTTTATGAAATTGTTAGTCATTGTTAAAGTTAGCATGTGTTGTGAGCAGTCGCACATTAAGGTGCACAGCTCTGACCTGCCACTAGAGGGCTGGTGAGCAGAGGGATGGCTAGAAACTGCGTACTCTGCTCCATGACTGCCTAGCTCACCAGCTCTCCTGCTGCAGTATAAGCCAGGAGGAAAAGGGGAAAGGGAGTAAGGGAGAGGGCCCCCGCTGGCGCCTCCCTGTGCCGCTTGGATTCCCCCCCAGTTGCCTCTGTGCTGCCTGGATCACCCTCCTCCCCACTCACAAATTGCCCCCCTCACTGCTTGAATCATCCCTCCTAATTGCTGCCCTGATTGCTCCTCCCACTGTTTAGATCACCCTCCAATTGCTCCTTCTACCCCAATCTCCCCGCTTCAGCTTGGATTACCCCTCCCTTACTGTATGGATCACTCTTAGCTGCCCCAATCAATCTGACAGTGGCAGTGACAATCCAAGGCTGCAAAGTTCTGGTTGATAGCTAGTTGATGCCAGAAGCAGTGCCTCCTGGGATGCTGAAGGACTGAAATTGGCCATTTTATCTCAGTGGAGCAGCCAGACATTAAAGTAATCTGAGCGACGTGTGCCTCCTGAGGCTGGGGGGGTGGGGCACGGCAACCACCTGCAGGTGGTGGTGGTGGTGGCAGGGGCATGGTGGTGGTGAGTGGGGACTGCCCACAGGTGGCTGCAGTGACATCAGCGGCGAGGCTGGGTCAAGTGGGGACTGCCTGCAGGTGGCTATGGCAATGTTGGAGGCAAGGTGGGTGGTGTGTGGTGGGTAGCGAGTGGGGACCACCTGCAGCTGCCGGCAGCTGGGCCAGTGGCGAGGGGGAGGCAGTGACTGCCTGCAGAAGCTGGCGGCAGCTTTGGCAGTGGCCAATCTTGGGGCGGGGGATGTGCCCTTCTGTGCTCCCCCTATGCGTCATCTATGCTAAGTGAGGTAGTAGGCATCTGTCTCCCAAGACAATAGAATTGTGCTGAGAGGCCTCTGTTCACTGAACATCTGTGGTCACATCTGTCACAACCCAGTGATTTTTTGTGCCTCGGCACTATGGAATTTCCTGGCCACATGCCAGCCCCTTTCCACGGCAGAGTGTTCTGCTGCAATTAAGAGCCTGCGTGCAGGAGAGTTCCCGCCAATTTGCAGTTTCCTTTGCAGGATGCATTTCTTCTTTGCAGCACAGAAATGCACGGTGCAAAGAGTTCCCGCTATTCGGATGCAAATTTGTGCCCCGCTATTGGCCAGTGCTAAATTATTCACACGTGGCGGCTAGTAATTGGCTCGCTGGCCGTTTAAAATTCCGCGCGACTTCCGCCCAAGTCGAAGAGCTTTGAGCACGCTGCAGAGTGTCTCTGAAGTTATCTGACTCGCGGCTGCCGATCGATAGACTGATCACCTATCGATCTTTCTTCCCGTCACCGAGCGCAACCCCGACGTACCCCTTTCCCCGCCGGCTTCGAATTGCGGACGGATTAACTGGCTTGGGCCCCGCCAGCTGGAACAACTCGTGTGGTTGTTCCGACGACCGGACCACCTGCGTCGTGATTGCAAGCGGCGTGAGTAAAGTTTTTGCAACCAATAAGTTGTGTCTGCCTCTCCATTCACCAGCCCGCCCTGACGTACGAGCGTAACTTGAGTCGGCCCTGGCCATCCGAGACAACATCTACATAAGTGACAGACTACACAGTTGTTACTGCACAGCCATTTAGTACTTTCATAATCAAGTACTAAATGACTGCACAGTAACTGACGTTACCGCTTAGTAGTGTCCCCGCACAATTTTTGTCTCATGCTACTGTGCAGTAGCAATGAGCTAATGCAAAGTAACTCATTACTACTGTGCAGTAGCATCACATCATGGCTAGTGTCCCCCAGTGGTATTGCTCCTGAGAGGTACCATCTTGTGTAGGCACAGCCTGTGAGTGTGGGTGTAGAGCTCAATTCTTGAATGACAGTCACTTCTGCACTTATTTTGAAGGTCATATAAACAAATCTGAATGTGGTGTAGGGTTCTTTTTGGCATTTCTTTTTTCCTCTGTATGTAGGGACCTTCTTTCTTTAAAAGCTTTCATTCCATGCTTAATAGACTGTTTCCCAACACTTTGATCCTTAGGCATTTGGCTTAATGTTCATTGCCTTCTTAGCTCTCTTGCATGCATCTTTGAACAGGAAATAAAGACACCCACATGGTCTTCTTTGTGTAAAGAGTTCTCCATATGTGAGAACCTTAGATATAAGGCCATTATCCATTCATATATGACCAAGCCATTGAAGTTAACACCAACTAAGAAGAGAATAGATGTTTGTAATGTTGGCAAGACCTCAGAGTTGGCAAATTTGTCCTGCCAGGAAATTCCTAGAATGTGGTGAAAGCCATGTAAGTGTAAGGCGTTGAGGTACTTTTCTTGAGTAGAGTATGTGGTCCAAGATTCATTTCCATACAAAAGGGTGCTGATGACTCAAGCATGATATACTTTCATCTTGGTCTTAACAGTCAGTTTCTTTGCTCAGCATGCTAATGCTTTGCCAATATGGTTATTCAGTTCAGCCTCAAGTGATAGGTTGTTGGTAACAATGGAGCTGAGGTATGTAAATTTAGTTACAGTATCCTATACATCTGGTCCCACACACCCTTCTCTGGGCACATGGACCCTCTGGTACATCTTTTCCAATAATTGGAAGAGGCCATTTCTGCTGATGAGGTTGAAGGCCTTGGTTAGGTCAATGAAGGTGATGTACAGAGACCTCCTTGGTTCTCTATGTTTTTCTTGGATTTGTTGAAGTGAGAAGATCATAACTATGGTGGACCTACTAGCTTTGAAGCTGCACTGTGATTCAAAGTGAACATAGTCAGATTTGAAGTCTTCTGAACATCACCCAAGCCATGATCTTTCCAACAACGCTTAGTAATGAAATGCCATGATAGTTGTTACAGCCACTGTCTGTCCTCAACAGCTGGAGTATCATCGAGCTGTTCAAGCATAGACACCCTCAGTGAAATTAAGGGCTATGTCAGTAACACCATTTTTCCTTCAAGAGAGTTCAAAATAATGTTCTACCCATCTTTCCACCTGTGGCTTTCAATCTGTTCTGACATGTCCCGATGCTGTCTTTAATGGAACTGACTTCTTTGCAGTTCTTCTGACTTTTGCTTGTTGCGTATTGCCTTCTTGATTGCCTTCTTGCATGTGGCCTCTGATGTTTCCAGTGCCACATGCAGATTAAATTTCTTCACATGGTGTGTCAGAGTCATGCCCCAGGGGCAGTCATGAAGTCCCCTGGTGGCCCTCCCTTATTTACTCACCCACCACGCCTTGTTCTTACTAGATTTTGTATCAGTGGAGGCTGCTCATGACCAATAGAGTGAGCCTTAGTCCACTTGTGATACCACTGTGTCTCTCTTGGATCCCAACCACTATGACCTGACCCTTAAGTTTAATGGACCCCTTTGGGTGATCTTTGTCCCTGCACGACTTGTGTAGCTTCGAGGGCCACAAAGCATATCTGCACTCATCCCAGGCACCCACCTCCTTAAGGACTCAATGCATGGTTCTGTTTCTTCCTCTACACCATGCTTCAAGCCTTGCAGATGTTACTATGATGTTGTTCCCTTTGTTGGGGCTTTTGCCTCCTCCCTTTAATCTATCTAGGCCTTCTATCCTGGGCCCACTGTATTGAACTTGGCTTTGAGGTACTAGCTCTCACTTGTCCTTTTTGGTCACCGGGCCTCTGGTCCCACACACCCTTCTCTGGGCACATGGACCCTCTGGTAGGCACCTCAAACACTCCAGGGGTTAACTTAAAACAAAGGCCACTTGCCTGTAGAACCAGTCTTTCTCAGCCCAGGGAACTTGTCTCAATTTCCAGGCCTTCAGAGTTGTCCAGCAACATCCAGGTCTGTTCAGGAGCCCTGTAGCCAGGAGCTCCTTGCTTCATGGTTGCTGGGGAAAGAATACCTAAGTGACCACAAGCAGTGTCACAATCCATGTCACAATTAGCACTATGATTAGCTACAAGTAGCTACAAGTAAGGAGGACATTACTGAGATTGGACTGTTTAGTGGTGATGAGGACAAACTGATGCCAGTGGTTGGATCTTGGGCACCTCCATGATACCTTATGGCACAACTTTGTTTGAAAGAATGAGTTGGTGATTCATACATTATGAAAGGAGCAGAACTCCAACCACCTTTGTCCATTGTTATTCATATTTCCTGTGTTATGTGAGCCCAGGTAAACTGGCCAGGATTCACTGTCAGCACCAACTCTGGCATTGAAGGATTCTCAATTATTTTGAGAATATTGTTTCTAACAGCAAAACCCATGCCATGTTTACATAGATCTTTGGAAGCATTCCTTTGCCATAAGAATATGTAATGTTTTTCTTTTAAGAAGACACCCAAGGCCAGGCATATTTCTTGCAGTGCTGCAACATCAATGTTCAACCTGTTCCATATCCATCATGGCTACCCTAAAAGCATCAGAAATATTGACAAGATCATCAGTCAGGCCAGTGCACATGGTCCAACGTTCCATGTTGAAATGTAGAGTGCTGATTTTCTCCTTTTCTTTTGTTTGATACAGTGATGTAATCTGTTTTCGAGTTTTCTTTTGACTCCAAGCACCCATTGGAGCAGGCAGACTCCTGCAAATCTATTCAGGTTCAGACTTTGTGGATGTCTGTCCCTAGCCTTTGAATGCAGGACACATAAGTCAGCAAGTACTACATGGCAGATCAGGATCTTACTGACTGGGTACAGGTAACAGCTGATCAATGAGAGAATTTATCTGTAACAAGGCAGGACCCTGTTACAAGGGGCGCAGGGGGATCTGAACAGCCCCACACCCTGGAAACACCTCCTCATGCCCACACCAGACCTGGAACGACTCACTGAAGGCTGGGGAACGAGGTCTGGGGACACAATGAATCTCCCAGCATGAGAGCTGACAGAGATGTGGTGAATGAGAAAGAGTTAGCCACATGGGTCAGCCCAGCAGGGGGAAGAATAAAAGATGCTGAAAGCAGCCTCAAGGGGTTGCATCTGGCTGGGAGCAGGATGCCTGGAGCCTGGGGTGATCAGGGGTTAGGATGCTACTGGAAGTGGCTGGGGAGCAGGGCTCCTGCTTGTTCCCTTGTTTGTTTGCTTGTTCCTTTTATTTTTCTGTTTGCACAAGTCTGCAGGCTCTGCAAAGCCTCTGAAAGATACCGGGTTGCAAGAAGTGGAAGCCTGGGAGGATCCATTGGCAGACAGCTAAATGCTAGTTTATTTGTTTAACTTTCTTTGCTCGTTTTGCATTTCTGACTATCCCTAGTGGCCTCAGGGTGTTATCTATTAGCTCAGCTACAGCAGGGGCTAGGGTCCTGGACAGTGGGTCCTTAGCCAATGCCAGCAGCAAAAATAAAAAATAGCCAGCTCCACTAGCCTGACCAAACGTGCCCTGCTGTGATCTGCCCAGAATCTGCCCATAGCAGCTTGCACTCTCCTACTGGCAGAAGCAACCAGTAGTGTCCCCCTCTTTGCCAAATGACCTGTATTTATAACTATTAACTGCTGCCTCCCATGTTGATTCTTCCTTGAAAGATAAAGCAAAGCTGGAGTGATGTCTCCAGGGTGTAGAAGCCTACACATTGTACATGGAGACACTGAGTTGCCAACATACCAGATTCTCCCTCTCGACCTTGCTGATTTAATCCAAAGAAAAGGCAGACACCAGTATGTTTGGAGCCATCTTGGCTGCAGGAGCTGCTGGAGCAAAGGAGATCACCTGTCTGTCTGTCTGTCTATTGGGGCTCCACTCTGAGATTGGCTGCTGACCAGGGTTAAAGAGTCCAGTCTACCCCTGGAGTGGACCTCAGTTCTATAACCTTTAGGTGGCACTTCCTTCACCAGGGGAAAGACTAGTATCCCACTCTAAGGTGCTCTTCTTCCGAAAACATTGGCACCCTAGAGGTTGCCATGTTATTTAACTGGTGCCCAGCACTTGGCATTAACAGTTGCAGGTAGTGCTGTCTACTGTAGATTATGGTAGCAGGTGAACATGACCTGATGGTAAGCTAGGTAGTAGGGTTCAGAGTTCATTCTGTCCCAAAGTGGCATAACTTTAAGATTCCTAAGGGACACTTAGCTCTTATTAAGGAGCTTTAATGTATGGACACTCACATTTTAAGTGCCCTTAATATGCTCTAATTGTAATATGTTGCCTCACCCTTAAACAAAGTGATGACTACTGGTCATGGCAAACCAGTTTGTCAAGTCTGAATTCCATGAGCAGGACATCACCTTGTTAATGGACGTGGGCTACCTATAGAGTCTGATAAAGAAGTCACCCCACAAAAAAGTCTGGCAGTTATAAAAGGAAGATGCTGTCACTAGCTATTTTAAATAGAAAGTTTGGGTAGGTGTAAAAAGAAGGGATTCTTTTCTTCAAAAGAAACCATGAAGGAAGGAAGTGGGATGGATACTAAATCCCATAAATTGGGTGGGAAGCCATGGGAAATGGGATAGATCATGGACTTCTTAGAGGAATCTTACCTAACCCAAGAATACTGAACAAAGGTACAAAAACTGAGGCAGGGAAATTTATTCGTTTACTATTTTGTTTAGCTCTAATGATTTTTGGAATCCCCATATACATGTGATGAATCTATTTCTTTTAACTATCACATGTTCCCAGAACAGTAAAATTTAAACCCAGTGTGTTCACAGGAGTGGAGCTCTAAAGCTAGATGTACTTGATGAGTTGGGATAGGGTGGGGATAGTGGTCAGCTGGGTTTTTTTTTGTGTGGCCTATTTGAGCTGTAGGGCTAACAGAAAATGTCTACAAAAGATAATGCTGCAGCCTGCTCAGAACATGGATACTTTATGACTATAAGGGCCCATTTCATTGGGGCCTAAACACAGACATCTGGTGAATGTCTACCTATAGAAGTCCTACCAGGGACATGTGACAGATTGTATGATCTCTTACAGAGATGTGTAACAGGTCTCCAGGTGTGGCTTCATAACTGCAGCTGTTTGCAGTGTCTCCAGGCTGAAATAGGGTCTCAAGTGAACATTTAGAAATTACTATACAAAGGAGGGACAGGTTATAATAACATGTGAGGGGCAAATGCTTATCATAATCTGCCTGATTCCTTCTAAACTCTTCATTCCACAGGTGTTAATGGTTTTCTTTTCCTTAAAGGATCGACTAATCCACCTATCCTAGCACAATGGACTGTTTTTAATTCTAGCTAGGAACATTAACTCAGGTGAAGAAATGTTAACTCAGGTGAACATTAAGTTACATGTCGAAATAACTTTCAGTGAAGTATTGGCTGCACTGTCAAGATGCTCAAGAAGGCTTGATTTAGTTTTGTGAAAAGATGTACACTTAGGGCATTGGCAGATGTGTGGGCTCCTGCTCCAACTCATGGCACTTTATATAAAGTCCCATGTGTTAGATCAGCCCCACTGACTCAACAGATGTTCACCTGTTGGTTCAAAGGTGGGGGGAGATGGGAGGTTCAGCTCCACTTTGGAGCTAATGGAACTGAGGAACCTGCTTGCAGCGTCTTTCCCTTAGCACAGGCCCTCTCTGTCTCAGCTCTGGTGCTGTCTACAGGAAGAGAGGGGGGAAACAGGAAGGGGAGCGAGCTGCAGGCTGGGGTTTGCCTGGTACTTGAGGCAGGGGGCTCCAGTTCACCCATCCCTCCCCTCCAACTCAGACTGGGAAAACCCCAGCCTGCAGCTTGCCCCCCCTCAGTTCTCCTTCCTCCCTTCCTGCTCCAGGGGCAGGACTGGGCTGCATCAACCAAACCCAGATCATGCAAAGGATTGACTTTAGGGTAGGGGTTCCCAACCCCTGGGCTGCGGCCTGGTGCTGGGCTGTGAAGAGTTGGCTGCTGGTCTGCAGGACGGCTGGCTGCTGGACCAGAAGTGACTGCAGACCCCAGACTGGAAGTGACTGTCATACTGCAGAATGGCAGTATGAGTATTAAAAAGGGTTGGCTACCTGCCCATAGTATGCCAGCCACTGCTGGTTCACAGTTTGCTGGTCCACAATCACTTCCAGCCTGTGGCTTGCTGGTCCCCAGTCACTTCCGGTCCATGGTTTGCTGGTCCTCAGCATAAAAAGGTTGGGAACCCCTGCCCTGGGGAACAGAAGGTCCCTAAAGTGCTCCAAAGTGGAGCGCCTTCATCTGATCCCTCATTTGAGGAGGGTTAATTTGTCACGCAATCAGCCACTTTTAAAGCGCTCTGCTGTTGTGCACATATGTCATGGCATGGCTATAGCGTGCTCTCAGGGGGCTGATCACAAGACAAATGTAACATCTGCCTGCACCCTTAATTTTAATGGCAACAGGACTGAAGAAAAAACATAATTTGATTATTTTTGACCAGTTCGTATTTTTTATACATAATATATGATATAGCATTATTCCAATAATTTTGCTTTGATCTTAAACTGAATAGATCAATAGTAAGTCAGAGGTATATGTTCAGGCTCAAATTAAACCTGAGTCACAGAACCACATTGGAGGGTACATAAGTGGGTTGCATTAACTAGGGTAAAGAGGCAGAGAAGCAGTTGTTGCCTAGATGTATGAAAGGATGAAATACCAACCTCTTAATAGCTTTCACTGTGGATTTTTAGGGCTAAAATTAAGCACTTACGTATTTGATTTAAACATTGGTCCTTAGTGAATAAAATCATTTTCAGAATACCAATATAAATATATTTTGCTGATATTAACAAATAAATGTGTTTCCTTCAGAATCCTTGGAAAATAATTACTTTGTTCTTCACTATATACAGTTTCTTCCACTATTAGAGTTGAAGTAATTTTGAAGTGTTGAAGTGCTCAATGCCACTAGTATATTAATAAAAATTAAGAAAGAATTAGTCAAATTCAACATTTTGCTAATTAAAGTCTGTTGTTGAAACTAACCTGGTGTTGCATAAATCAATAGGGCTAAGTATATATGTGTGCATGTGTGCGTGTGCATGTGTGTGTAGAGAGAGAGAGAATAAGTCATCCTTATTTGCATAATGGACAAAATCTAAAATGAATTCTATGGTTTAATGAGGATCCTCTGGGTTGTTTGTCAGGATATATAGCCTTCTGTGACACCAGTGTATTAGTGATTGAAAAGCACTGCTCAGAGCAAAAAAAAAAATCAGGAGCAAGCTGGTTTGGAAACTCAGTATGCTGAAGCTTTTAGTTTTACTGCATTGATTTTTGGCTGTCTGAACTGAGCCTCAGCATAAGCTGAGGATACAAATTCAGATCTGCCCTGACTTTGAGATTCAAACTCAGTTCTAGTCTCAGTAGGGAGCAGCCATGCTGCTATGATAACTCAGTAAGAGGTTATCATAGCAGCATGGCTGGTGGGGGCCATGGCTACACTGATGCTGGCTAGTCTTTTCTATTGGGAAAGAGACAATGATGCTACCTTGAGGTAAGAAAACAAACAAAACATCCCTGCAAATTGCATAAGCTTGGATTTAAAGCCTTTTTTACAGGTATTCTGGTGATTCTAAAGCAAGAGGATACAGACTGTTCATCTTAGGAGAAAGCCAAAATAATATAAAGGAAGGTGTGAAAACAATACTTGCTAGATGAGATTGCAAAATTGGAAAAAAGCCTATTACAATGGTAGCAAACCTGATTATGACTCCACCCTCTGGTTCCTGCTGTACTTTATTCCCCTACTTAGTTGCTACAAAAAGTGAGTGTGGCACCTCTTGGTGACCACTCTAATCCCATCTTTCCTCCTCTCTGGTTAACATTATATTATCTTCTAGAGACTGCCACAGTCTACCAGAGTAATTCTTCACCTCTCGACTCCCTGGGCCCTCACCCCCTGAAGCTCAATTCAGTTCACTGGGCTCATGCCTTTCAGGCTCAGTTCAGTTCACAGTGCTCAGTCCCTTTGGCTTAGCCCCCAGTCTCTAACTGTCCTTTGTTGATGAGAGTACCTTCCCTAGGGTACCCTCAGTGGCCTCCTTCTGCCTTTCAGTCAGAACATAACATAACATAACATAACATAACATAACATAACAGCAACATAACATTTCAGGTGGGATTCATCAGTTGAGGCTGGGGTGTCTTTCTTCAGACCTCTCCCCCAGCTCACTTAGTCACAATAGCTTCTCACATCTCTGACCTTCCTCAGCTTATTCATAGTATAAAACTATTTCACTGGTGTGCAGGAAGAAAAGGCTTAGGCGCAATTTGATATGCAACTGATCAGGGTCATAAAAAGCAATAAAAAGTGATTTTACAAATATGTAAAGAATAAGTGGAAGACCAAAGAAACCATAGGTCCCTGACAGATTTAGAAAGGCAACCTAGTTGCAGATGATGCAGTGAAGTCTCAAGTATTTAGTCCTTATTTTTACTTCAGTCTTTACGAATAGGGGTAGTTACCAGATTACAAGCATAGTTGAAGGAAAAAAAAGCTTAGAGTACAGGAAGAACAGGTTAGAGATTATTTAGAGAACATAGATGCTTTGAAGATGTCATCCTAGAGTACTGAAGGAATTGGCTGAGGTAATTTTGGATCTATTGGCTATCCTTTTTGAGAACTCATGGAGGTCAGGTGAGGTCTCGGATGATTAGAAAAGGGCAAATATAGTGCTCATCTTTAAGTAAGGCAAGAAGAAGGATCTGGGGGAATTACAGACCAGTCAGCCTAACTGAGATACCTGGAAAGATCATGGAGCAGGTCCTCAGAGAATCTATTGTGAAGCACTTAGAGGAGAACATGTGATCAGGAGATGCCTGATCATGGAATCACAAACAGAAAGTCCTGATTTCCTTCTATGATACAGTGAAAAGCTCTAAGCTCTACAGGGAGAGCAGTGGAGATGATATACCTTGGCTTTATCAAGGGTTATGACACCATCTCTGATGACAATATCATTCACAAACTAAGGAAATACAGACTAGATGAAAGTACTGGAAGGTGGGTACATAATTGGTTGAATCATCAAGCTCAAAGGGTAGTCATCAATGGCTCAATATCTCATTGGGAGGAGTTACCAAGTAGGACTCCCTGGGGGTATGCCCTCAGTCTGGTATTTTTCAGCATCTTCATTAATCACTTGAATGATGGGAATTAGTGCAATTTTAGAAAATGTGTGGATGGTACCAAGTTGGGTGGAGTTGCAGACATGCCCAGCTGTAGGGCTAGAATCCAGGATGACCTGTATAGACTGGAAAATGCTCTGCAATCAACCACATGAAATTCAGCAAGAATAAGTGGGAAATCATGCATTTGGGACAGAATAATTGCATGCACAGAAGCCCTTTCTTCCACAGTGCTTAGCTGATAGGGACAGACATTCAAAAAGCCTGAGGCAGAATTGATTCAACCTTTGTAGGTTAGTCTAACCTGGTTAGGGTAAATCACTTTGTAACTGGACAGACATTCCTTCTGGACTGAAAAAATGCTGGCATGTGCCTGCAGTGGCAAAGTCTAGAAGCTTGGGGGGGGGCGGGGTGTGCTACAGCAGCCCTCCCTTCCACAGTGCTTAGCTGATAGGGGTATGGCCAGGCCCTTGCATGATGATGTGATTAGGGTGGAGTCCTAGCCCCTCCTTGATAACAGAGCATTATAAGCTCTCTTATCAGCATTTAGCATCACTCATTAGTTCAAGCTTTTCTTAAACAGCTTTTTCCAAAGGAAAGAATGCAGGGACATTAGCAGCTGAGCTGTTGATTAGCTCTAAAAAGCCCTCAACAGACACTGTCCTATCTGCCTTACACAGCATTAGCTAGCATACCACATGCTGGCTAGGTCCATGCACTGGGTGAGAGGAGGGAGGAATCTCTGCTTAAGCAGCGATAGGTGAGAGGCGGGTGAGGGGGACATGGGGAAGCCAGCAGATGTTGCTGTGCCTGCAAGTCTGTGCTGAGTTCCAGCCAGGGAATGGAGGGGAGGGGACAGCTCTGCTGTGGAGCCGAGAGCTCTGCCTAGCCAAGAGAACATGCTGGGATGCTGGGGGAGTCTGGCTTATCTTAAACCAGCAAAGGGTCTGGGACAGACATTGCATAAACTGGTTTGACCCAAATCAGTTAAGTCTGATACTAAATTCAAACAGGTTTATCGCAAACTGGTTTCAGCCATTTTCAAACTGGCTTATGTGCACTGAATATCTGTTCTGTTCCAGGTTTAAACCAGTTTCTGATCACTTAAACCAGTTTATGTGCAATGTCTGTCCCTAGCTAAAAGGGGGAGGAGCCAAGGGCAACGTAAACCTTGCACTAGAGGCAGAGGGTGCAGTCTGACCTGGGCAGAGCTGGAGGCAGGAGCTACCTGATGGAAGAGGATGAAACCAGCTCTGGGAACTGCAGACTAGTGAAGGCTGTACTTGTTGAAGGAGCACCCTGTACTGTGTGAAAAAACAGCACTGGAGATTACCCTTCTTGGAGACAGTACTTTCATTTAGTCCAGGAGTAGGCAATGTTTTTTGGCCAGACTGCTGAACAAACCACAATGTCTACCTTGGAAGGTGCTGGAGTGCCGGCATGCCAGAAAAACAAAATGAGGGTGGAGGGCAGGTACATGGCAGGACGCACTGCATTTTAGTATATTTAATAATCATAAATGTTGCCTTTGTTGTTGTGTATTCCTTTTTTTGTTGAGCATGTTGCAATGAGAGAGAGAGAAAAAAGAGACAAATAAAACAAAGAGAGGGGAGAGAGAGAGAAAGAGAGAGAAAAAGGAGACCAGAGAGAGAACCACACACACACATGCACACAGAGAACCACGTGAACAAACACAGAGAACCAGAATGTACCCAGAAGAGACACATGCACACACACATCCAGAACCAGACACATGTGTGTGTACACAGACACACAGAACCAGGCAGAGGTAGACAACACACAGAACCAGATGCGCGGATGGATGGAGCCAGGCTGCTGGGCCATTGGACAAAGTCTGACCCAACAATGCCCTGGCCCTGCCAGAGCCTCTGCACTTCCCTGGAGAGCCAGCTCCTGGGCTGCAGTGCAGCTGCTGAGGCCCTGGCCCAGAGCCTGCCCAACCACCCACCCACCATGCCCGGCTAAGCCTGCAAAAGGTGCAGTGCTGCTGGCAAGGGGCAGCACCAGCCTCATCCTGGTGGGGGGCTGGGCCAGGGCTGGGCTTGGAGTGGGTGGGAGTCAGGCAGGCTCAGCTGCAAGTCCTGCTGCAAGCAGCCTGGGATCTGTGGTTGGCAGCAGATACCAGAGCCTGGGCCACCTGCAGCTGGGAGGCTGCAAACTGCTGCTCTGGGCTCTGGCACCAGCTCCATACCAGTAGGTGCACACACACCTTGAAGCAGGTGGCGGAGATAGGGCCTGAGACAGCACAGCCCTCCTGCTATCTGCTTTGAGGTACACATGCAGTCGCTACCAGCATGGAGCTGATGCCGGAGCTGAGGAGCCTGGCACAGCTGTTTGCAGCCTGCCTGTTGCTTGCTGCAGCTGCCCAGAGCCCAGGCTGGCTACTAACAGCTGTGCTGGGCTCCGGAGCCCAGTCATCAGCTTTGTCCTGGCAGCGGGGGAGAGGCTGGGGTTGCACTGCCTCAGGCCCCTCCCCCACCGTCCGCTCCGAGGCGTGCGTACACCCACCGGTATGGAGCTAATGCCAGAGCCCAGAGCAGATGTTTGCAGCCTCCTTGCCCAGGCTCTGGGTATCTGCTGCCAACCATGGAGCATGGTCTGCTTGCAGCAGGGCTTGCAGCCACCCAGCTGCCTACTGGGAGCAGCCCGGGTTTCGTGGCTGGCAGCAGCTGCCTAGAGCCCAGACTGGTGGTGGCATGCCGAGCAAAATGGCCTCACATGCTGTGCTTGGCACATGTGCTGGGGGTTGCTGACCCCTGATTTATTCTATATTTCCTTAGCATATGAATCAGAATGTCATAGGAGATGGTTTCAAAAGCCGTGGTAAAGCTAAACTATATCATATCGACTGCTCGCCCCTTTCCACAGAGCTTGTCCTCTGCTGTCCTCATTCTATAAGAGACCTATGATTTCTTTAGTCTTCCCCTTACTTGTGACATATTTGTAGAATCCCTTTTAATTACTTTGTATGTCCCTAGTCAGTTGCATCTCAAATTGTGCCTTAGCTTTCGTAATTAACTTCCTGTATACCCGTGAGATATTATTGCACTGTTCTGTAGTACAATGACCAAATTTCCACTTTTTATAAGATTCCTTTTTGAGTTTCAACTCATTAGAGATTGCTATCCAGCCCGGAAGATTTCTTGTTGTACTTCCCATTCTTCTGTTGTGTCAGGATTAAGGGCTTCTCTGCCCTTAATATTGCATCCTTAAAGTACAACCAAGTGTTCCGGACCCCTTTTCCCTCAGACTTTGCCTCCCAGGGGAACCTGATCACCAGTTCTCTTAGTTTATTGAAGTCTGTTGTTGAAGTCCATTTAATCTGAGCAATTTGTATTTCTGGATATTTCAGTATCATTCACCAGCACTACAATTATAGTGTAGATTCCCATTCTACAAAAAAATAAGCATATATGTATAATCAGTGAAATTATTCAATTATTCACATGCTTAAAGTTAAGTATGTGCTTAATGCTTTTCTGGATTGGGTTCTCTGCATGTTAGGGTTGGCAAGCAGATGTAATGCAAAGATACCTCAGCACAGTTTTGGATAAAGTCCACTTGCCATTGGATGTTTATTAGGAGATCAAAGCCCAACTGCTGTCTTTCGTGCTTTTCTTGTGAAAGGTCTTATGGACAGTGGAGCTTAGAATGTTTTACTGTGTTTAGTATGGGCAGGTAAGACAGACATAGTGAGAGGAACTCCGCATTCCCTTCATATAAAGCAGTGCTGCACAATGGCTTCTTTCTGCAGTAGCGCAGAAGTTGTCATAGCAGCATGGCTGGTGGGGGCCATGACTACATTAATATGTTGGCCAAAATTCTTGTTAGCTGGAGCAGCACTCCTGCAGCTCACATGGGGCATTGTAGGCAGTAGTGATCATATCCTCCTTTTCATCTTCTATTCATCTCCTTTGGTTCAACTGTATTCCAATTTTGGTTTGGTTTTTATGATTGGGGAAGAGTTAAGTGAATGAAATCTGATCTTCACCAATTCTCCAATTCAGGAAAGAATGGAGAGGATGTCTCCACAAACACTGTAGCTGATAAAAAATAAATATAGAAACAGAAAATATACAGTACACAAAGGCATGCATTTCAGTCATCTCTGCTGGGACACACAAACCAATAGAGCTGAGTAAACTGAAATGATCATATATGTACACTGCTTTATGGATCTGTGGGTCTGCTGTTCCTGAGTAATTTATGTGGAAAATTTGCTGTGCCTTATCCATGGATTTATCACTTTTATACTGTGAATTCTGAAGTGAGAATGGCAAGTCAGATGCCATCACAATAATGTACATTTTCTATTCACAGAAACTTCTGTTTCTTTACTGGGAATAAGCGACTCTTCTCACAAGCTAAATAACGTCATAATTTTTTTTTTACAAGGCAGAAATTAAATGTGAAATATATTTAAAACCAACTGTTTAAATGTTTTTGATTTAGAACATGCATAACAAATTAATAACAAATATAATTTCATATTACATTTTAGCGTGTAATTCCCCCATGGAGGGGAAAAAATCTTGCTTTTTTCTGGCCTTAGCAATTATTCCCTGCCCTTTGTATTATGCCACCATAATGCTTTATGACAATCTCCCTATTGACATTTTTATACTCTCAGAACACGAAAAGCATTATTATGCTAATAAACCTTTCATCTTAATTTCTCTGAAGATTATTGTTGCAAATGGTGCATTCCCATTGCCTGCTTCTGTGAATGAATTACGCCCTTAAAACAAGTACCACTTTCCCCCTGTGGCCCCCTAACATGCCCTGAGGTATATCAGGAGGGAATTGTATAGTAATTTCTCACTTTCCCCATTAGTATGAATTCTCATAAAGGCCAATGCAAACTAAATCATATATAAAAACATGTAAAAAATGACATCCAATGGTCTTGAAATCATGGTGTTTTGTCTGAGACCTGCATTCATTTAGCAATAAACCCAGCAATGAGTGGACTTCCATGGACATATCTGCAAGAAATTGTATTATCGACTCTGATTTTGAATTATGACCCCAGTTCTTTAAAATATTTGGTATATTTGAGGGAACAAACCATTTCTTTTTTTACTGTAGGGGAGGTATGATCCAGTGTTCTGAGTAAATTTGAGTTATGAAAGATACAGAAGAATGATTTATGCAATGCACCTTAGGTCACTGAGGGATGTATACACTGCCAGTTAACCCAGGCTCTTGCCCTTTCTAAGAAAGAAAAATATTGACCAAGGTTTTTGATGGACTTTAAGCCCAACTAATTTACATGACTAGAAATGGGTTTAAGCCAAGGTTCTGCTTCTACTTGGGCTGGGATCTACCCACTTGACAGTGAGTGTGTGGTTTAAATTGCTAATGCATTGATAGTCCTCTGATACCCTTTCTGGAATTCCCTCAAAGGACGGACAAGTTTGACTACATTAGGTGCAATTGAAAAGGAAAGAATCTTAGTTTCTCAGCATAAAGAACAATAGGATATGTCCTAGTCATAGATGAGTGCAGAAACATGAGGATACCATAAATCTTATGGGGCTCTGAGTTAATTCACCTGAGTTAACTGTACAGTATAACATAACCTATGAAAGAACAGCTCTTAGGTTTTGTGCACTATACATTCAGCTTCTTATAGAATGTAGCCAAATGGTTTAAAAATAGACACATTTGGTTTCAGCTTTTATAACTTTTATCCAATTACATAAAGGCAATTTAAATTCTACAAACACATTAAGACAGTTAATATATTTGTGATGAATGCAAATTTCCACTGATGTTTTCAGTTGTTGTCCTAATATTTTACTATATACATCCAATAAAATCTTTAAATGTGTCAGAGGAAGAAATATTGACCTATGAGAGGGGAACTGAATAATATATTACTTCTGTTTGGATGTTACAAATTGAGACTTACATTGGCAGTGCACTGTTTGTCCCTGCCACTTTAAGACCATAACGCAGGCTGTGGAGCAGCTGGCAGGTAGGTTCAGGCCCAATTAGATAGTCACCTGCCTGTAGGGGGCCATCTGATTGGAGGTGGGCTGGGCAGGCAGAGTATAAGCCTAGACCCTGGGAACAGGGCTGGCAGTTACATCTGGGGAGCTGAAGGAGTAACATCACGCAGCCTGAAGATTGCAGTTCCTGTAATGCTTGGAGGTTAGGGTAAGGATTATACGGATGGAGAAGGTTCTTTTTGGTCCCAGGTAAGACCTGAAACTACACCCTGCTAGGGTTGGAGGGTGTGGTGGGACTGCCTGTGGTGGGGCAGCCCCCACAAGATGCCACAGCTGTGTCTCCCTAGTGAAAGGTGAGGATGGGGTGCCAGAAAGCCTCAGCTCTCATTGCCTTGTGGGTCACCCCATAGAGGGGAAAGGCTTAGGGCCAAGGTCCACTGAGAGGAACTTGAGGTCCATAGAGAGTGAAATACAGTCCCTGCCTGCTCCCCCAGCCAGCTTGGGCACTCCAGCCAGGAGCAGGGGAGGTTTGCAGACTCCCCACTCCCTCAGGACCCAGCCAGCTTGGGTACTCTGCCGCCGGGCACTGTGGCCGGGAGAGAGTTTGCAGCCTTTTCACTCCCAGCGGGAGTGCTTGGCCAGCTGCAAACCCCTGCCACTCCGTGCCAGCTACAAACTGCCCTCACCTCCTCCTTCCCAGCTGGAGTGTCTGGCTGGGGAGTGCCCAAGCTGGCTGGGGACTGAGGGAGCTCTGCAGTCAGCCAGGCACTCTGGCTGGTGGGGAGGGGTTGCAGCCTCCCCAGCTCCCTCAGCCCCGAGCCAGCTTGGGCACTCTCTGGTTAGGAGGGGGTTTTGCAGCTGGCCAGGCACTCTGGCTGGGAGTGGGGAGACTGCAACCCTCCCCTCCCCTGGCTGAAGTGACCAGCCAGCTGTGAACTCTGGATCGCAAGTGCTTACTTCCTGCCCTGCTGCCCTCCCCCAGGCGCCCCAGAGCACAGCGTGTGCGACTAGCACAGCAGGGCACAGTGGGCCAAGCACGAAAGCTGCCGGCTGCTGCGTGTTCTGCACTCCCCTGGCCATACTTCCTCTGTGTGCGCGGGGGCAGCGCACACCCGCCCTGCCCCCACCCTCAACACAGATCTGGGGAGCATGGGTTCCTCCTGCCCCCCAGAAATACACACTGCTGCTGGGATCCAGCCCCACCTGATCCCACAGCAGGCAGGCAGCGGGGGTGAGGTGGCTCATGCTCCTGCTGTAGCAGCTGCTGCCATCCATTGGGGTCAGGGGGCTGCAGACTTGGGTCCCTGGCCCCATAGCCCTGGTGGGGGGGAGTGAGAGACACCAATAGGGTTGGGGGGGGGACATTTACTTTTAACCACGGATTTTTGGGATATTTATCAGAGAATTTTTTATTTGTTTATTTTAAATAATGAAAAATCAGGATCCGTGCTGATTTGGATAGGTTTCTTTACAGAGGGCATATCTACATGTCACCCTATGGTGACGTAGTGACATGCTACATTGTTCTACAGCATGCTATGGTGATGTAGTGATAACGTGGGTCTACATGTGATCGGTGGGTACATTGCTGTAGCAGCATGCTCCCCTAGTATAGCATGCTGCGACAGTGACATAGTGGCAAAATCTAAACTTAAGCCGTGTGCATGGTGCAGTAATCACCTGTATTGTGCCATGCTTTAGTACTTACAGAAGGAAGTACTAAAAAGCACAGCGCTGTAGCAACATTGCAGTACAGCAACATGCAGACTCACCCAGAGAGCACTGTATGTGATCTTGTGCATTCAGGAATGTGAACTGAAACATTCAGGTAAGAGCCTAATGGTATTTCAGAAGTACCCACTGAAGTAAATGGGAATGTGTTCATTAATAAAATTGGATACAATTCACAGCCTGAATTCGAATAAACTAGTAGATGAGTTTGTGCCTGATATCAAATGGTACAAGGAGGTGTGCTAATAGGTGCAGTTTGCTTTATCCTACATATGGACATTCTTGTCATGCACCAGCCCTCTTTGGACTGTCCATTACATCTCTTATATGCTGTTATGGAAGGAAATGTGGAGTGAAGGCTTTGTGATTCAAAGTGGGTTTCAGCCTCTCTGAGGTCTGTATGCCTATGCAGAGTATAGCCTTAGTGTCACTGCTGCATTCTTCACATAGAGCACCTGTGGTTTTGTGAAGGGGTTGGGGGTTTGAGCTTTCATGTTAAGCTGAGAAAATGACACATTAACTAGACAGAAAATTCTGCAAGCTGAAGCCAGTGGAGACTCTGCTGTGCTTTACCCACCATTCTTCAAAAGATGTTTGATCCTTAGATAAAACATTTGTTAATACTTTATAGATCTTAAGTTGAAATCTTTAAAGATTCTCTCTTTTTCTGAGGTAGAAATCTAGTGATATGTGATAATTTTACTTAAATATTAAATTCCCTTCAAAATCTGGAGCTGACTATTCACCTCTAGGCACTCTGGAACAGTATCTAAAACTGAGAAATTGGAAGAGAGACAGCAGTGGATAAGGAAAATAATAGTGTAGGGAGGGAATGGGCACGTGAGCTAGATTTTGTTTCAGAGACTGGCTTTAACAGGGTCCTTTCCACTCTTCCTGTGATATAAAAAAGATAATTTTTAATGTAATCAACTAACATATAATAGTAGATGTTCTGGTTGTGCAGGGCATAGCAGTGATTATTTCAGTAGACAAAACAGCTTTTCACATACAAAAGCGTCTTTTATTGGATAACTTAAAAGTAAAATACACAAAGCTTTGGGGATTCTTTTTTTCTCTCTATTTATCAGGTCTTGGGAAATATAGCAAAGCAGAACAAACAGATTGAGTGGCAGGGTGTTAATTGAGACCTGATAATTAAATGAAAGTATAGTCATAGTACAGCCATCTTCCCACCTTTTTTGTGTGAGAATCATGGTGGGTACCACCCATGAGCTCTCTCAGTCCTGCCATGTTAACTCCAGGGACAATAATTCAGAGATTGCAATACCACTGGTTTGTGGCAGAGAGCAAAGCAATTGTATTAGCACGTGGGGAGTCTGACACCTGCCTGCAATAAAACTATATTTTTAATTTTTTTCCCCTCTACTTTTCTTCTTGCCATTTGCACTGTTGAACAGGTAAGTAGTGGATGGTAGGTTCTTCTCTCCATTTAAGAGGGGAGGTCTGCCATGAATGGGATCCACTGGAGCACGCTGCAATTGCAAGGAAGTGGTAGCAGTGCTTTATATCAGTATAAACTTGATGCTGAGAATTTTACTAGATTAAATGAGAAGAGATGCTTGCAAATTGAATTCAGAGATGTAAGAGATCAAAGCAAAAGAGGATAAAATTAGGTAAAGGATACGGATTGGAGTTTCACTTTTTAGCAGTTCTCTGAATTGCTATGGTAAGAAGCTTTTTCAATCAATCAGAATTAGAAATAAAACAAAGGGCACATATGCAAGACCAAAAAAAAAATCACTTTCCCTATTACTAGCCACAGCAAAATAGATTCTTTAAAATTTAAATACTGTTTTATAACATTAATATCATTAAGATATTTTTTATTTAAATGGGATCTCTTTGTGTTCAAAAATCTGTTAGTCCTGATTGGTGATAAAATTCCCCTTTATACATCTAAAATATTCAAATCAGAAACAGAGTAGAAACTCTGAGAGACAATGTAGTTGTGATTCATTAAATAGGCAGTGTTACGGTGTAAATTCAAAGAGAGGTGACTGTTAAAAATTTCAAAGGACTGTGCGTTCTATGCAAAGGATTTAAAGGGAGAGATGGACATCATTTGATGCTTATGTAATCTCTTTCCGTGTTTGTGCACAAGGAGTAGCATGGAAAATTAAACCCAAAAGACTGTGAGGTGTGTATTATGGGGATTGCTGGAAGAGACATTTGGGTTGAAAAGACAGAAGGAGAACAAAGATGGAGGTACAGGTAGAATGATTCAGGGTCTTGATGTAAAAAGAAAAGAAAGTTGAAATAGTGTGTGAAGGGATTTGAACAGGGAATGATTGTCTAGCAGGTTCTGATACAGTGCAGAAGGGAGAATTTCAGCAGCCATGCTTTGAATAGCTCGGATGCCTAGCTGGATGCAAGATGAAATGGAAGGAGGCTAGGTGGGAGGGTATTTGCAGTCAAGATCATATTCAAAAATATGAAGAAGGATGAAATTCACCCATGTGCAAACAGCTGACATTACTTAAAGTCATGCCTGTCCTCTGTTTTCTGGGTTTAGGTTATATATAGTCTTGTGCTGGCCTTTGCACAGCTGTGAATTTCACACCAGGAGCAATCAGGATACATTTCAGAGATGGTATAAAGCTACACTGGGATTTAGTGAGAAGGGTTGAAATGACAATGATAGCCTGAGTTTGGGAGAAGATCATAGAGATATACATTACAATGGAGAATATAGAGGATGGTAGGAGATTGGTAGAGAGGCTTATTGTGGGTAGGGGACTAGTACGAAGGAGAAGCTCTGCCTTTACAGTACTGAGTCAAAGAGGGTAGTGGGACATTTAGGTGCAGACAACAGAAATGCAAATTTGGATCTGGATAAAGATGGATCTAAAGCAATGACTTTCAAAATCTTTTTTCAGAGCTCAACGTTGTTTGTGTTGTGGAAGGAAAAAATGTCAAAATGGATGTAATATTTTAAAATGCTAATCAAAACAGTAATGAAAGTGCCCAGCACTTTTTCCTCTCAACTATTTCACATTGAATGCTCTTTTAATTAATTTTACAATGAAAAGTCAGATTGGAAACAGGCTCCATACGGAGACAGAGTTTAGCAATCTGGAGATGAGCACCAAAAAGGGAAAATTTTGAAAAAGAAGGAAACATTGTTCCCATATGTAATTATATCAGTGTTAGCAGATGAATCATTGTCTTCACAACATTTGAGAGTTGTCTTCACAAATAAGAGTTACACCCTTCTTTTGGAACTTGGAAAAAGTAAGCCAGGTTTTGAGTTTTATCATAACTGCTTGCTTACATTCAGATCTTGCTTCTATTGAAATAGATATATAATTTATTGAGACAGAAGGAAACCTTCAGGACTAAATTCTAACTATAAGTATGTAAGTAGCTCCGCCATCTTAAAGCTAACTACCTGCACATATACATTGTTAGGATTTGGGTTTTTACTTTTCAGGTGCTAAGACTCTGACAGGACCCAAAAGATACACTGTAAATTTTAGAAAATATTTAGTAGGAGCACTTTTCTTGATTTATATTTCCAGTCTACAGTCAATCTATAGCATACCAATAATGATTTTAGTGGAATTTTATCAGGCATGAGTTCTGTTCAATGTATTTTTATGTATTTATACTCTCTGTATTTAAAACTCTTCTCCACTTCCTAGTATTCTGTCCAATGCAGATAGATTTGATGTTGAAATGGCTATAGAAATACTGGCTAAATTATTAGGGTTTTTGATTATGTCACTTATTCAATGTGTATGTATAATCTGAACTCTAGCCCAGTAAAATCAACTTGAATCTAACTTAAGCTCATGCAGGCTCATGCTATCAGCTCTAAATAGTGACATATTTTTCTCCCTAGTTTTGCAAATCCAATAACTCAGCTGAAGGGGTAGTGGGGGTAGGACCTTTAAAAATACAACTATAGGATGCCTGTACTTGTGTGGGGAGGTGGCTCTGACATGCTGTAATTGCAACACATTAGAGCAGGCTCGATTAATCAAGTCTGCTGGAGCGTGCTAATTGGCACACTCCAGTCAGCCTCTGTCTCATGTATCAGCATTCCCACATTTGGAAATAGTGGTGGGGGTACATTAACTAAAGCTTGTTTAACAGAGCTGCTCTAATTGGAGCACCTCCTCCCACTTCTGGAGCACATATAAAAATGCTCATAGGTTTTTGCAAATATCTCGTTGGTTTAATAAAAGGTATAATCTCTGCCACAAATTTTGATTCCTTTAGCTTCTAAACTAATATGGCTACAACCTGGATACGTTACTCATAGACTTTTGCATGTTTGGCATTTGAGAGGAGTGAATAAAACTGCTCGGAAGGTTTCTGCTGACATAAAATTTGTGTTAACACGTTAATCTTTTCCCCTTTATTTTTCACTAAGCTGAAATAGTTACATTTTCAACTAAAATAAATAAGATCTTTTTAAGATCAGATTTGTAAGAGAGATCAGCTCCCACTAATAAACATGTATAAGTGAGATGCTATGAAAATCTATACATATGTGACAATTGTCAGAAGTTAAGTACCAAGCTACCTTAAAAATCTAGTCCGGTTGGCAGGGTCAGGTACAGACATTACGTTTTTACTGGCATAATTGATTGGAAACTGGTCTATACCCATAACAGACCAGAGGTTCAGCACACAAAACTGGTCTATACCCGTAACAGAGTAAAAGCTCAGCACACATAGACTAGTTTAAAAATGGAGGAACCCAGTATAAGATTTGCATCCCCCACCAGAGGGAAAATGTGTTCTGTTTGCTACCAATCAAAACTATGCCAATTACAGAAAACCGTGAATTTAAACCAATTCTGCCTCAGGCTTTTTGAACATTGGTACCTAGCCCAGGTTATGAGCACTTTCAAATCTTTCCTTAATGTGTAGATCAACTTATTTATCATGCTGAAAACGTTACAAAATCTTAACTGTTTTTCATGAAACAACATTTTTTTTCTTTATCTCAAATAACATCTTTTTACATTGTGATGGGGCTGTATTAACTAACCTGGCATAACGTCTACCAATATCTGTCTGCCACCTTATTGCAGATGTTTGAATAAACATGAGGTAAATCTAAGTTGCACTACTAAAGACACAGAAAGACTGCAGACATCAAATATAAAGGGAGAGCCCTGTATATGTTGTATTTTTTTTGAGCTGTGATGGATTCTCTTTTGATAATTTGCAGTACAAAACTATTAATTTTCTTGTGCTCTTTCTAGTATTATCATTATAAAGCTTTTAGCTAGGCAAAAATGTCATTTCCTATGCTTTCATTTTGTTCCTTAACACGTGATACAAATGACTATATGGAATTATTACCCATTTTTGACCTTTTCTTCATTCAACTGTGGTACGATTATTGGTATCAGATTATTAGACTCTAGTAAAGGTTCTAATACATTTTGCTCTCTGTATCTGCTGTATCATATTTTGTTTGTGATATTTCCATTAAGGAACATATTATATCTTGGATGACATGCATTAAGCATAGTCTGTTTTTTCCATGGAAACAGATGATTCTTTGCATATATTTTCATTAATATACAGTTTTTTTTCAATTTGTCATTTTCTGGTGTACTTAAAAATCTACTTTTTGGACTACATCCTGTCTGAGTCCTAAACTTTTGTTGATGCCAGTGGGAGTTGAGATCATTAAGTCTATCTCTCTTTCTCTTAATAAGAAGTACAATGAATGATTTCCTTATTTTTGAGCTCTCTGTCAATGTATAAAAATGAATATAATCTATATTTTTGTAATACTTATGTAACTTTACTGAAGCACAAAAAATAGATATTTCAAAGTACAATGAAACATTTTCCACTAGTGTCTGTTATATGCAATATTATTAGAAGCCAAGTTCAATTTATCTGAATATTTATTATAGTAATACTTTTGAGAAACGGTTAGCAGAAGGGATGCAGTTCCTTTTGAATGATGACTTCAGCTCTGATGCTCTAAATGAGCTGTGGCCATGTGAGCCAGACTCATTGAAGTCATTTGCTATTCTGCACATACAAGTAAGGGTTTGCAAATGGGAGTCAAAGTCTGACCCTCTGGCTCATTTATTTTCTTGGGTGCCTCTGCTTCCTACAGGTTTTACTCTGTTAACAAGCAAAACCACTGATGGTCACAAAATATTACAGTAGAACAGAATTATTTCTGCACAGAACTTGCATTGTGTTGTAAGATTAAATTATAGCAGCCTACTATTCACTAAAGAAGGAATTAAAACATGTTATTTGTTTTAGATTAATAAGTGCACTTAGGGCTTTGCTAGTTCTATGGTTGAAACACAGTAGGATTCTTCCCTAAACCAACCTGTGTGTAGTGCTGTACTAGTAGAGTGGCCTGTTCTACACTCCTGCATACACAGCAGAAGTTCTATTGAATTCTGAGAAATTTCTCATCCAAGAATTGCAAGACTGGTTCCAGCATAAGCATGCATAGCTTTATTGTACTGGTGTCATTTAGATAAATCAGTTGAATTCATGACAGTCATTAAAAATAAATCATAAAACCATGTCTTTGTAAGAGAACAAGGACTGTTGATATTCAGACCATTTCTCAATCTTTCTGTTGGTTCTTCTTCCTTACCTCCTGCTGCCTTCCTTGAAGATAATCTTCATGTTGGCCTCCCATGATTTCTAATGCAGACATCTCTAGCAATTCCTATTTTATCTCTGGGAAAGATAAATGCTCAGCACTTTTCAGAATGAGGCCCTAAATATATATTTGTTAGAACTTCCAGTAGATATTATTTAAAAAGTGACTGTCCTGAAAAAGAGAACAAACATAATTGGCTCTTTAATTTTGTAAAATTGCATGCTCAAATGCTGCTGTCCATTACACCTACATGAATCACAAGGAGTTAAATTTAGTGTTCATGCAGTGGTGCAAATCCAGAGAAAGTGGAAGCAGAATCTGGAACCATTCTTATTTAATACGTGTTACTTTATAAAAAGCTTTAAGCTCCTGGAAACAAATTTAAAATAGTGTTCAGGCAAGTAAGCCTAACTGAATTAATTGAAGAACTTGTCATTTATGGGACTTCCTGACCTTATAAGAAAACTATAGAAGTTCATAAACTTTAAAATTCTTTGGGAGTTAATAGATTTTTCAGATTTAAAAGCAAGTAAAACCTCTCAGGTGTTTTCAGGTGCATTAATGGATTAGTCTGAAATATTTTGTCATGTTAGCTCTATGGGGGAAGGATAATGTTGTGAAGGAAGGTTTATACAAACCCAAAATTGGCATTTGTATCAAGGAAATAATTTGATACAATTTCCAGACTGCTCAAACACCATTTCATAAATAAATGGATGGTTTGAGTTTGTTTTGGTTTTTAATTTTTAATCAATTTTGTATACTTTTATCAAAGAGGTTCTTTGTTCCCCCTACATAATCTTTGTATTGCAGCCTTAGTGGTGAGGTGAATAGTGGGGCAAACGACCAGAAAGTAATTGACCTGCATGGCGAAAAAGGAAGAATTTAGAACTCCCATAAAGTTCTGGATTGGATCTGTCCTCCCCTTTCTACCCTGTGAGAATGGCATTGACTTCTCCCTTCTGTTTCCTCTGCTACTCTTCCAGGAGAAACCAAGAGTGTAGAGACATTCAGACTTTTTCTCCCAGAATAAAAAGGGCCACCAGGAGAAAAACAACCTAGGAACAACTGGTGTTAAATCACTTCCAGGAAAGTTTCTCCTGGGAGAATGAAAGTCTGTAAATGTTATAACTTCTCTTAGAAGAGAACATAGTCCTCCAGCATCCCTCTCATCCTATCCCCAGGAGACATTGTATTGCTTGCTGAACTCTGTTGCTCCTGCAGGCTGCAGAACATACCCCCTTTGCAGTTCCCACATTCTGCTGCAGGGAAACACTGATTGACCATGGGCAGTCTGGGTCAGCCAATCAGTGCTGTTCCATACATTGCTGCTATCTGTCACCAGGCAGATTAAGAGAGCCTGCAGAGTATGCTGAGATGTGTGCATGGGGGCCCCTGCCCCCCGCCCCAGTTGTGCAGTGTCAGTACTGCAAGCTTTCTGCTCATTAGGACTCCACATGTGAATGTCTGTACTTGTGGCTCTGGGTACATTTTTCTACCAGTAGAACAAACTTGGGAGAATCCACCCAATTATTTGAATGTTTGTATGCAGGTTTTATCACACGGTTTATGGTACTGACAGCACATTTCCCTTTTCTCTTAAACAGATCATTTTGTTTTTGTAAAGTTATAATACTCTTTAAAACAAATATTTAAAAATGCATTTTCTTGAGAGAGAGATTGTTATTCATTGTACAAGTGGTTGTGCTCACTGAAGAAATGCTGTTGCTGACTTTTGACCAGATATTTCCTAGCTTTACAACCTACCATTTGCAGTGCATTTCAATTAAAGACTTCTATTAAGTATTTTAAAAAATCATAAAAAAATGTTACAAAAGCTGACTTTAAGACTCTATATAAACACATTTTGGTGCCTTATGAACACAGTTGTTTTCCCTTTTAACACTGGAGTCTTGCTGTTGTTTGACAGAAATACCCCAGAATTGATCTGATTGATAGAACAAGTGACAAAAACATAAGCATATTATTGTTGTTCTCCAAGCTTTGCAGGTATTAAGTGACTGTTGGTATATCTTAAAATTCAGTAAAGATGCATGGAAACTGGTAGTGGCTAACATTAGGAAAATAATGTATTTTTAAGATAAGCACTTGATTGTATTAATCACAACAATATGGAGGTTTTCTCTCTCCCTTATCTCAGGTAAATTCTCTTCCAGTATGGAGAGAAGGGCTTAGATATTGAAACAGTTATGGGGCCTTGCTGATTTACACCAATGAGGATTTATATTAAGGTTTGGTGTGGGAACTGAATTTGACCTGAAAATTAAAGACATTTGAATTCACCATTCTGTTTCTGTAGATATATTTCCACAATAGATATTAAAATCTGTGCAAAAAGAATTGCATTTATGAAACCTATTTGGAGGCTTCACTAGTATCAGCTTTACATGAAAAGAGCTTAGATAATGATGGCATCAGGCTAAAACTCCAACATAACTAGCTTGATTCTGAGTAGTACAATGAATTATCAAATAGTTTGTGTCTTAGCTGTTGTATTTTTAAAATAATTAGAAGGCAGGACAATCATTCTGACTCTTTTTTCTTTAAAAATAACTTGTAGAAAAAATAACTTGTAGTTATTTAGACACAGCCTGATGTTGAAAGTTGTGGGTTGCCGTGTGCTGGAGGACAAGAATATCCCATTTTACCTTTAATTATATCCGGATTTTGGAACCTTGTAAACTTGTGCCCAAAATTTATCAGCTACAGTGCCTACTGCTATTTCCATAAAGATAGTGCTTTCCAAACTTGTTGCCTTATAAAAGGCAGGATATTGAACAAAATGTATTGCTTCTGTGTGACTGCCTCAACTTTAATTCAGTAAAAGTCCTGTCACATTAGTATCTCTCAGTATTCTTGTCATTAAATGATGGCAGTAGGGAAGAAGAATAGGAAAAGAATATTGAGGGCAGCTACATTCTGAAGATTTCCCAGGAGAAGACAAACAAGACACTACGCAGGCTGCCAGCAGGTGAAAGCAGAAGACTGCCTTTGTTTTAAGCACATTGGGCATGATTTAATTCTGCCATCATCAGCCAGATAGAAAACATGCTGACAGACTCTGAACTACCACCAGCAGGATGAAAAGGCTTGGGGGTCAGAATGTGATTAGCTGGCACCACAAGGGCACCTTTGATAAACCACCATATAATTGGGTTAGAAATTACATTAATTTGTTTAAAATATTAGAGTTTGTCTTTTGTTCATAGTATTTCAAAGAAATTTTAGACCAGCTTTTTGATTTCCCTTTTTTTTTTTTTTTTTTTTTTACACTACTGTATCTAGGGGTCAGTGGGTGCATCTACATGTGCCCCTGACTAAACATTTGGTACTTTAGCAAGTATTAAATGAGTGCCCAGTACCTGTTGGTACTGTGCAGCCCCAGCAGCGCACGGTTATTTTTAGACGCTATGTCGCTGAAGCATCGGTGACATAGCATGAACAGCGCAATTTATGCCGGCAGATGCTATGTCACCATTGCAATGAGCTACATCCCCATAGCTTATTGTTACGGCAACATAGCATCTCACGTAGATGCACCCAGTGTATATTTTTAGGAATACCCAGGCAATCAAATACTTGGGGATAACTATAGGCAGAATTTGTCTTTTGGCATATAAAATAAAAAAATTTTGGATCATGAAAGCTATTAAAATGGTAGTATGTTGATTGAATATCTGGCAATGAGAGAAGGGGCTATATTTCCCAATATATAGCAGTACACATAGTCATTAGTTTTTTTTGTGGGGTATGTTTTTAAAGATATATCAGTTACCTATTTCATATTCTTGTAACTTCTTTCCCAGCTGCTCTATTACCATGCTCATTTTGCTTTTCTCACAGTCAGATGAAGCTCTAGGGAACATCTACAGTTGCACAACAATGCAGCAGTCTCCCTGGCTTCTCTTAGAATGAAGCTGAATTCTAGTCTGTTTTCAAGGCTCACTTATCTGGCTAAGCAGTGGGGTCAAACTGTTCTGCATGTTTACTAAAACCACAAGTATAGGTACTATAGAAATTTAAATGGTGCATCTATTTGGTTCCACAGGAATCCCTGAAAGTGCACTTTGACCCTCAGACACAGTACTGAAAACTAACAATCTTATAAAACCATTTTTATGGCAAAAGGAAACAAGAGATTATCAACATTTAATACCTTACATTTGTAGAGATCCTATTCAGGGCTGTATCTCAACAGCTACCAGACAGCAGCATTCTGTGTTTCAGCCTTTATTCTTGGATTTGTAGTCTTTTTTTCCTGTTTTTATCCCACCTGTCTTGGCAGGACCGGGTAAATGCAGGAAAAAATTTGGCTACTATTAGTAACATGTTTAAAACAAGCTACACGTTATCCTTATTCATAGTTTATGTTGAGAAGTGAAATTCTGCGAATCACTGGGCACCATCTACACATGACACTAATAAAATGTAATAAACTCTGGTGCAAATTGCTCCAGGATGCACTGTTTGCATGTGCACCTGGGGCAACAGCAAGTTGAGCTGGGATGGAGCAGCCCCAGCTGACAGGGGCCCCTAGGGGTCAGCCTGCCAGTCTGGGGCTGCTCCAACCTGTCTCAAAATTCTGCCACTTTACTGCAGGACTAATTAGTCAGTTCCACAGTAAACATTGTGTAGATGTGCCCACTATGTTTTTGGTTTGGTTTGGTTTCCTCTTTTTCTGAGAAGCCTAGTGTTCCAGGATACAAGAGTCACCCTTACTGGCTGATTTTTAATTCCTCCAAAGTTTCAAATGCAGTAATTAAAGTCTCACTGGGGTGTCTACAAATGCATTAGATCTGGGAGCAGTTTAGTCATGAGTAAAAACTCCTGGCGCATCTAGACGAGTGTGAACTTGCCTGTTGTGGTGTCTCAAAGCAGTTTGAGACACCGCAAGAGGCACACTGGGAACAAAAAAATGTTCAGCACAGGCTCTAAATTTGACACCTGTAAATCCAGGTATCAAAAAACCCTGCAGGGAAAAAAAGCGGGGCAACACACACTCCTGTAGCATGCCCTGAGGCAACCAGAGGTGGAGTCCTCCAAAGAGATGCTCTGGCATCTGGCCAGAGTGTCTCTATGGCTGCCTCTTTCCCCTGCTGCCCCAGCATGCTGCCTGAGTATGCTGGGGCAAGTAGGAGTGGGGCAAGGCTGCAGCAGTGACCCAGACCAAGGTGCTTTCCTAGGTAAGTAGTCACTGAAGGGGTCATGCTTAGGAAGTGTGGATATCCCTCCAACCCTCAACACGGTACACAGCCCCCTCACCCCCCTCACCCCCCTGCAGCAGCATGGTCATTGGGTGTTCAGGGTCCATTGCTGGCAGAGCCCCGCCCACAGTGCAACAGAGCCCCCCAGTGATTCAGAAAAGATTCGGAGGAGATTTGACAATTCAGAGATTCAGGCAGTCCCTGCACACCGCCGTAGGGAGCTGGACCTAGGCTCTGTGCTGGTAAGTAGGTGGCAGGCAGTGGGGCTGGAGGAGAGAGGAGGGGATCGTAGGGGGGACCCCTGCTTGGCCCCATCTCCTGTCTGCTTCCCCAGCCCCCTGAGCACCCCCCTGGCCCCTGCCCACTCTCCCAGCCCCATCAATGGCTTCCCTACCTGGCCTCAGCATCCTGGCTCTTTAAAAAATAAATAAATAAAAGCCCTGCTTTCACCAGCTCCTGCTAGGCGGGGGGTAAGGGGTGATCCCCAGTGTCCCCTGCTTCCCCCCACTACTCTGTGCTTCAGGGGGGGCTCTGCCACAAGCCCCCATCCCCTGCCTGCTCTCCCAGCCCCATCAATGACTGTCCCTCCTGGTCCCAGCATCCTGGCGCTTAAAAGAAGAAGAAAAAAAAAGGCCCGCATTCACCTGCTGCTGCAGCAGCTCTCAGGGCCTCTGGGGACTCATGGCAGAGCCCTCCATGCAGCATGGGGCAGTGTGGGGCAGCAGGGATACCTGCTCCATCTGGCAGGAGCTGATGAGTGCAGGCCTTTTTTTAAAGAGCTGGGATGTTGGGGCTGGGCAGGGCTGCCATTGAGAAGGTTGGGAGAGCAGGCGGGGGATGGGGCCTGTTTGATTTGGAGAGTTGGCCGATTTGGCAGTAGCTGAATCTCTGAATCGGATTTGGCTGAATCGATTCAAGACAGTGAATTGGCTGCATCCGAAGTGAATACTAACCACTTTACACTGGCCTACTTCCTGGTAGCTGCCCCACCAATGGATCAGAGCAGGGGACTGGGACCTACCGCACCCCTGCACATCTTTCCTAGCCCCGTGCCTCAATCATTCAACTGGGGAACAGGGCGGGGACCTGCTCCTAACTGGGACAGTTCCCAGCCCCTGCTCCACCATCACAGGACAGGGGCTGGAGATCTGTGATTGTGAAGCTGGGTGGGGAACAGGCTTCCCAGCCCACAACAGCAAGGAGCTTCCCAGCCCCCACCAGCAGGGTCAGTTCCACAGCTGTGGGCCGGCACTAGGAGATAAGGATCTCCCAGCCCCAACTTCCTGATCATGATCTTGGAATCGGGAGTGGGGAGGGGGCTTGGAGCTCCCTGCTGCTGGGGCAGGGGGACATAGTCCCCGCCTGGGCTCCAGTGGCACAGCCCACCCCAGCAATGGCAGCTCCCAGGAGCAGGGAGCAATATTTCAGCTCCTGGTAGCAGATTTGCTCCCAGTCAGGAGTCTACATGAGCAGTAAGTAATTGCAAGTAAATGTGTTACTTGCATTTGCAGGTAGCAAATGTCATGCACATGTAGACACACACTCTTACTGTGCAGTAAATTATGCTACTGCACAGTACAGTATCTTGTACACACCCATTTAGACCCTCACTTCCATACTTAAAGTCAGGTGCTGCAAGAGTGATTAATGATTTGGTATGCTAAGGTTTATTGAAATAAACCTTAGCGCCCCCTGGGATAGCAAGGAATAACGGCCACAAGTTGTTGGAGAGTAGGTTTAGATTAGACATCAGTAGGAACTACTTCACAGTTAGGGCGGCTAGGATCTGGAACCAACTTCCAAGGGAAGTGGTGGTGGCTCCTACCCTGGGGGTCTTTAAGAAGCAGCTTGATGCCTACCTGACTGGGGTCATTTGAGCCCAGTTTTCTTCCTGCCCAGGCAGGAGGTCGGACCTGAAGATCTACAAGGTCCCTTCCGACCCTACTTCTATGATTCTATGAAATGAGTAACTATTCTCTTAAAGCGAAGCCTTTTTCAGATGTCGCAAGTTACTTATAAAAGGAGGAAGCCCCCTTCTCTTTTCCCCACCTGCAAATCACCAAGCACCCTCTATCATACTGGTCATAGTGAAGATGTTAATCTTGAGATCTAAATCTAAAGTTAAATAGCTTTTCAGTGCAGCTATTTAAAATTGCTGTCCTCAACTGGATTTTTAGTTTTCCCAAGATTCATTAACAAAAATACTGCAAATTAATATAATTTTTTGTCAGGCAGCTATTTTATCTGATTACCATTTTTAATATTCTGTTTATCTGTTAAAAAATATTTTCAGGAATTGTGTAAGAAAGGACATTCATAAAAACATAAATATTGCTTAGAATGGGAGCGGGGAGCATTCTTACCTTTTAGTCTTCCAGGCCCCTGCCACATCCTTTTGAATCTCAAACAGTATCCTCTTGAGAGAGAAACCTGAAGACGCAAGGAATCTAAAATGTGTTTGAGAGAAAAGTAACATCATTCTACTAGATTGTCTTCCCATTAGCAGTTAGAGTGGGTCTTCTTTCTACACTTCTTTTACTCTTTTCAAGCCAAATACAGTTTTCAATGTGTGGCCTAGGTATATTCAGTAGCTATGCCTGAATATTCTGCCATTATAAAAGAAAATTATGTGAACATTTTTAATTTTGGCAAAAAACAAAAACAAACCTGCTATGAAAATAGAGATGAGGTTGCCTGTCTGAAAGGCTGTTATCACTGTAACTTTCTCCCTGAAGAAGAAAAGACGTTGACAGAATATTTCCAGGCAGAAAGCAGCGAGTCCCACTGGGTTGTCTCAGGGGACTGGGGGGAAAGTGAGAGCTCTGGCTCTCCATTTGCTTCAGTGTGGGACCAACTACTTAGTTAGCTGGGCTGAGATTGGGGAAATAAATATAGAGACTGGTGTCCCAGCCTGATTGGAAGTGTCTTGTCAAGTTTCTTGGTTGCCTGCAGGCAAAATATGAAATTAACAAGCCTTTTCCAGGCAGGTATTTTTAGCATGCCAAAAAATCCAATTTTTTGGTTCTTCCGAAGTTAATTGTTCAACAGGACCATGAAAAAAATGTTATTTCCTTTTTTGTTACCTAGTCACCACCTTAAATAGTTTTAGATAAAGCAATGCCTTTCTTTCAACCCAACATGTCTTGGCTTCAGATTCAAGCATTTACATTTGTAAAAATGAAAGAAATTTGGTAACCAGGAATTCTGAATTAAAATTAAAATGTTTTGCTTTAACTTTTTAAAAAATGCAACAGTTTTGTTTATCTAACAGGAACAATTTACAGAAACAGAGGCAAATTCCCCAAAACATTTCTTTGTTGCCAAACCTAATATATTTTGGCCAAAAATGTTTTGGTCAAAATAGTTTAGCTCTCTGACTATGTCCAATATATACATATATATAAAACCCTGTAGCAATTCCATAGCCATAATTCTCTACTTAAATTGCTGTATAGAAATAAACAAAAGATTCCATGCTGAATTCAACTCTGCTTGTGCAGCAACTGGTGCCAATGAGGGCAGCTTTGCTTCTGAGGAGATGCATACTGTTCTATGAAAGGAGAGAGGGGGAATGCATAATGGTGTGTAGTACAAAGAAACCACATGTAGGAGAGGAGAAAGACATTTGCATATCATTCTCTAAAACGGTAGGATTTTTTTTCTTTACACTCTTCAAGCCATCCAATTATGTAAGAAAAAACAGGGAAACTGTGAATAAGTCTATGCATACATCTTGAGGTTTTTGAAGAGACCACAAAACACTGAAGCTTTACTTCTGCTACTCTTGTACCACCAGAATTCCCTAATTTGTCTAACAGTAGTGCACTGGTAACCTTAAGGTTGAGCTTGGGCTTTCATCATGAAATCCTGTCCCACTTCCAGGCCCCACCACTTGCTTAAATTGACAGAAATAAGCGAGGAAATGCAGCATCACAGTAGCTTAGGATGGGCACAGGGAATGTGCTAATCTTCTCTTTCAATAAATATCCTAAATACAGATTTGAAATCCCCATTCATTACATTCATTAAAAGTTTCACTAACATAGACTTTGAGCACCTTTCATTTCACAGTTAACAAATGTTCCTTCCCTCTCCATGTTTAATTAAATACAATGTGTTTCCTGATCTTTGCTGTTCAAGCAATTTTAATATGGGGTATCTTGGTAAGACTATTTATAGAATGACAGAAACTGAAATGGCATTCTCCTCCTAGCCTTTAGGGGCATGACATGGTCTTGCACTCAACCTGCCTCTGGTTTCTCAACATCTAGTACACACGGGTTCTGTATCTATGGGACTTAGCCCTCCATCCGAGTCTATGGAAGTCTAATTGTTTCAAGAATATCAGTAGTCAAAAAGAAATCAAACATATACACATTGATAGTAGGGCACTCTTCCTTCAGCAGGTCCCTGGTAGTTCATATCCCATGTCAGGTTCCATTGCAAGTCTACAATGGTTCTAAACACTGGTTCCTTGTCAAGCTTTGCTCTGCACCCCTCACTCCCCAGCTATGGTTTTAGGCAGCAGTTAGTTTACTAGTTTCTGTTATCAGCCAACCCATTTTTGGAATTAAGAACTGAAAGCCTGATCTGCTCAAAGCAGTGTTTTCTCCTTTTAGCCTCTCCCTCCAAGTCTTTCACCACCTACATCTAGGGCCAGCTGCTGAGCCAACAATAGCTCAATAACTCTCACCAGTGGGATTATCCCATCACAGAAGTGTAGTGTCTTTTCAGTGTTAGGGATGGCTGCTCCCTTATTCACAGGCACTTCTGTATCATAACCTTGTTCTGTAATATGGGCAACCCATATTACATCACCTAGTATACCTTTCTTAGGCTTACCCAGGAGTGGATCCAAGGGCAGGGGGAGTGCAATGGCACAGTTGTATCCTACTCCCTTTGATTCTTGCTCCACCCAAACTTTAAAACCAACTGTCTGGGAGGGGAAGCTGCATTTCTGTTCAGGCAGCACTGAGAGAGTCAATTGACTTTATGGTTCATTATAATCGACTTGATCCCTGCCAATTTATCTTCATTCCACAGGTGTTAATGATGCTTTCTCCTTTATAGTGGTCATTATGTTTCACTATTCAAATGATCCTTACTTATAATTTTGCTTTCTGTTAGCCATTCTTCAGTGGTTATGTGTAGGGGGCACATCCCCTGAGAGTGCTGGTGTACCCCCTGACTGGTCACACTCACCGCTCAGGTGATGGGCAGGGGGGCAGGCGGGAGTGCTGGTGCCCCCCCCGGGAGTGCTGGCCGGGGAGTGGGAGAGCTGCTTTGCTATCAGCCATGGGGGGACCCCCACCCCCTGGTCAATGAGATTGGCCGCGGGGGGACTCTTCCCCCCGGTTGGCAAGATTGGCTGTGGGGGACCCCCCCCCCCCCCCGGGTTGCTGACTGGTCACTGCAGGGGCACATGCCCCCCCAACTAAGGTGGCACCAGTTGCCCATGCCATTCTTGGTAATATCTCTCTCATTTCATTGCCCAGCAGACTCCTTTTTAGCTCTAGCTAAAAACCTTCATTTAGGTATGGTAATATTAACTCAGGTATAGAAATGATGGACAGTGAAATATTGGAGGCGCACTGACAAGATGCTCTAGAACTAGTGGTATGAATCTGAATAAGAGAGGTACATTTAACTGTAATGACTATTAGAACAAAATTGTTTGACTCTTTTTCCTAGTTTGTGTGTGTGTGTGTGTTTTAATTAAATCTGTTCTCTAGCAAATTATTGCACATTTGAGTAAAACTATATTTGTTTTATTTTGATCTTAACTTGGTCCTGGGCATCTGATTGGAGGGCCTGGTGGCAACATAGTAGGGCTATTTATTGTGGCTATAAAATAAAATACCACAATGTTCAATCTCCAGAGTAAGGAGCGTAAAAGTTGCCTCAAAACCCTAGCTTCCACTGCCTTGTAGGTATTCCTTGGTTGGAGTAAGGCTAAGGGACATCACCTTGACAAAAATGCACCCTCGCTGAGGTATTCAGCAGTCAGAAGCTCTACTCTGTTCCTGTCTAGCAGAAGCTACAACCAATGAGGCACTGAACATCTGGATACTGTTTGGTCTTTGGATTCTTGTCTCAATGGTCTAAACAGGGGATGGTATGGCAGCCTCCACTCTTCTATACTTTTGCCTATATGTAAATGTTGAAGTCCTTGGTGTGATGGTCACAGGACTCCATATGGGGCATAAGGAACCTGAGGGATTGACTAAGACATCTAAGCAGCCCTATTCATGGGTGGCCTGCTTGTCTCTCTTCAAGAAGGCCCTAGAAAAGGTGGGTCAAAAAAGTCATGCCCCAACCCAATCTACCCTGGACAAAATGAGAAAAAAAAACTTCATTTGTATAATATAGTGATAGGACCCTAGCGTATTAATATAGCTTCTAGTTTTACTTTAACTGGAAAAAAATACGTGTTATGTGTGATGATGCACCATACCATCTGCACTACCCCTTTTAAAAATCTTAGCTCCACCCATGGGCTTACCATATTCATTTTCTCTAAATGTGTTATAACCATAACAGTAGTTTAAAGATAAACTGCAGTTAGACTGAAATGAGTGGGATTACATCTGAGAATCTAATGCCATCGTGCAATCTAAAATGCAGCAGAAACAGTCAAGTAGTAGTATGCAGAAAAATGAGTTAAAATATTATAAATGTATCTATATTAGATGCTTTTCCAGGAATCATAGCATTGCATGTCCTTAACATAGAATAAGCCCCCAAACCATGATTAAGGTCATATTTTACTTAATTTATCCAGTGCCATTCTCTGGGGTAATACCCAATGGGGGATTGGTATACAAGCCTGTACTGTATTTATTAATTAACAACATTTTCATTACAAGGTATTTTTGATCATGTAGTGATATGATATGAATTGAAGTGGTTATCCTCACAATATTTTACATTGCAGCAAAGCAAATCTACTTTGTCAGAACTCCAATTTATACCAGCTGAGGATCTGATATAAAATGTGATAAATGGAAGAATAACTGAAATGCATTCTGGTGCACATTTCAGATACATTACTCAGTCAAACATTTAGCTAATGCAAAACCCATTTTTCTATCACTGTGTGAGAGATTTTGCTACTGTTGCATGTGAGACAACATCATATCTCCATTGAAAGCCTGGTAATTAGGTGACAACATCAGGTAAAGTTGCTACTTAGTGATATCAGTGTCTCATGTGGTCCTCAATGTGTACTGTGTTCTTCCAGGTTTATATTTTAAATGGCTGAGACAGACAAAATAAATTGACCAAAATGGCAGCAAAACACCAGCAGAGTGGTGTATTGTAGAAAACAAAGTACATTGCATTTAACAGTGTGTAGACAGATACCTAGACAATTCAAAACACAAAAATAACTGCTTAATTATAGACACAATATAAAGCACAGCTGCAAAGGAATAGGAAATTGCTTCACTTTTGAAAAGTGTCACTAAGATGCAATCTGCATACATTTAAATGCTGGGCAATGCTTTTAAGTTTATGCAAATAAACAAAATGAAACACAAACATACTGTCACTTTGTAATGAAAAATTAAAGACCCAATGACATCTCATGGAAAACACTGAAAATCATTCTTACTGAGAAAAAAAAATTATCTTTGTGCTATCATACTCTTGTCACCCTCCAAAGGTGGTGGTTGCTTGAGACTGCTGGGGCCATGTCTGATTTCTTAGCGAGTCCTCAGAGGTCAACACATACTTACCTTCTAGAACAAGTGGGGAGCCCATGCTTCTTCCCACTCTGAGACCCCATCCTTATGGTTTTTACCCTTGTTTCTCTGTGGTCCTGCCTCAAGGAGTGAGTATGTAGTTTTGCTCCTGAGAAAAGAACTTCACTTCCGGTTGGGGAGACCCAGTGCAACCCACAGTTACAAGCAGCACAGCAGATGCTGTCTTCATCAAAGGCATTTATTGTGGCAAAGACCATCCAGCCAGAGGTTCTCTCTTCTCTGTCCCCTCCAAAGGGGTTAAACCTATTTATCCTCAACCCAACCTGAACAGCCTTGAGCGTTCCCAAAGATACTCTGATATTCACTTCCAGTCTCCTCAGCTTTCCAAAGTTCTTCCACTTGTCTCAGTCCTCAGACTCTTTTGACCAGGACCTTTGCTAGACTGTTCTCCCATTGTCATGGTTGTCTCTTTGCTTATCAGAGAAGGTCCTTTTCAGCCCTACTTCTTTATGACTCTTTTCAACAACTAACTACTCCTGTCCTGGGTACTGGTCATCCCACATTCATTGATATGTCAACAAAACCATTCAAAACTGCTGATGCTAAAGTACCATGTTGTCTTTTCCTGCAGGTGGTCAGCCATAGCAGTTACCCACTCCTTCTGTGTACACAAGCTGAAATAGTTAACTGAGTCATTCAATATTATAACAACTTGAACACAAGTTAATATAGAAATATCACAAAAAGAATCGTAGTCTCTCACAGTTCTCCTCCATTTAATTTTTTTTATTAGAAGGATTTGCAAGAAACCAGGATAATTTTTAAACCGATTAAAAAAAAAAAAAAAAAAAAAAATGCATTCTCATTTTTGTATGATCAATACCCAAAATGTGAATAGAAGTGTTGTACCAAATTACTTGTAAGGTTTTGCATGCTATTAAATATACAAGGGTGTTTCAAAAAGTAATGGCAATTTTGAATTAAAATCATTCTGTGTGCAATGAACCACATCACTTTTCTTCATATTCATAAACATTTGACAATCCTGCCATCGGTATTAAGTGTAGTTTCCCACTCACTGCACGCAAAATGGTTTTATTTCAAAATTACTATGACTTTCTAAAACACCCTTTTACATGTTGCTGCTTTTAAAAGTTTTGGCTGAAGAGTATCCTCTATATGTATTTTCAGTTCAGTTCAGAATTAGAGCTGTGCTCCATATACATGATTTGTTTCTTTATTTTGGCTTTCATCACTTTTTTTCACTTCAAACTTCTGTACCTCCTCAGAGAGAATAATGTTACTGTACATCAGCTCCAAACAAGTGTGATGCTTTCCTATCCTGCTAAAGTCCCCCAAAAGGTAACAATGAAAGATCCTTGGATTTTAGTCCTCACTGCTTTTTGTAATGTACCCTTAAGACTAATCTAACTACATTTTCAAAAATAGATGCCATGAATTTTTTTTCAAGAGACTCAAGCAGGGTAGAATACAATCATATTTTGTTGCTCTGGTCTACTTAGGTACCTAATAAATGGAAAAGGATCTGTCTTCTTATGCTAACAGTTAAAAAAAGAATGCTAAATGCTCAATTTCCCCTTCATTTACTACTCATGTCACATTGTGTTGTCACTTCTGGCTATCCCAAACTGTGGAACTGACCCTGCAATTACTTATTACAGATCGGAGTATTTGTCTTGAATTGATCTTTCTTTTAACTTCAGATGAAAATGAAGCCTGTTTGTTTATTTTTATATTGGGTATATGCAAAATGATTTTTTAAGTGAAACAAAATATTTTATGTACAAAAACAATTTTGAATGCGTCTTTTCCTATGAGAGAGAATGTTATACATATTATTTTACCCTTTTGTCTTTCCATGACCTTTACAGGAAAAAATAGAGGAAGTGAGAAATCCCTATTCTGTCTGTTTTTTTTTTTAACTAATTGTGTGAGTGTGTTTTTGTGTGTGTGTGCGTGCGTGTATAGGGAAGGGAGAAGAGTGGGTAGGAGAGGTAAGAAAAATTTGTGTGTGGTTTTTCCTACACACATTAGAAGTAGGGTCCTACAGAAAGCATGATTAAATCAGGTATTTTCCATGGAAAAATGGGAGACTCCATGAAAAATTGCAAGCTCACTGCAAACAAATGAAAACAAACAAACAAAAACCCTTACCAGCAAGCAGAGTGAAGCCCTGCAGTGTTGGAGCATGGGGATGATGGGGAGCGGGGGGCACAGCTGTTCCCAGCAGGCAGTAGGGATTCTGCAAGCAGCCTGGGCTTTGTGGCCAGTAGCAGGTGCTTGCCTGGGCCCGGTTGTGGCAGGCAGCTGCTTGCAGGCTCCCTGCTTCCTGCTGCAAGCAGCCTGGGATCTGTGACCAGTGGCAGGGGCTTGCCCAGGCCTGGGCTGGCTACAGCAGGTAGCCAGGAGGCTGCAAGAAGCAACAATGGGCTCCACAGACCCCTTGCTTGACTCCTTGGCAGTGGTGGGTGCACATGTGTCTCAGGACCAAAGGCAAAGAAGGGGCCAAGGCCAGTGCAGCTCCAGCCCCTTCTCCACCATTGGTTCCAAAGTGCACGTGCACCCACTGCCGTCAAGGAGCTGGACCAGGGCTCCGTGGAGCCCCGTGCAGCTGCTTGTTTGGGGATGACCTGAAACTGTAGTTTAACTACCCTGATTTAAATCCAGGGAAGCCATTAATCCAAGTTTAGTAACATGTGGATTAGTAGCTTCCCTGGGCTTAGTTAGGGTAATTAAACTGCAGTTTTGGGTCATCTGGCAATCTGTAGGGAGGGGTGCAGCCAATCAGAAGCATGGGGGCGGGGGCCCACCACACACAGCCTGAGAACTGGTGGATAGCTGCATGATCTGCCTGGGACATTGGCTGGCCATCACTTCAAGTTCATTAAACCCCTACTTAGAAGTCATTCTTCTTAAAGCCTCTCTTGTTGTTCAAACCTTTTGTTTCTGAACCTCAGTTCCTAGTAGCATATGAAGTCTTCTTGTAATATCCAGGTCAGTTAACCCACTAGAACAGGGGTTCTCAATCCCTGGGCTGCTGCCTGGTGCTGGGCTGCGGTGGGTCAGCTGCCGGTCCAGAGCATGGTAGGCTGCTGGACAGGAAGCAGGTATGGATCGGCAAACTGTGGCCCCCCAGAGCCAGGTCGAGATGCAGTGGCTCCTTTTGCAGGGCCTGCGGCAATGTAGGGTTTGCCCCCCATCCCCTCCTGCTAGGGGAGTGGGGGTATTCTTACCTGTCTTCCAGCTAGAAATTCCGTCCGTGTTTGGATGTGACTCCTGGGCTGTGGTTTGCTGGGTTGCGGCCACTTCCGGACCATGGTTTGCCAGGCCGCAGCATAAAAACTTTGGGAACCCCTGCACTAGATAATATATCTTGAAAGGATGATTACATGCAATGAAAAAAGTGGTAGCAACATGCTTGTCTTCATCTGATCCAATAGCTTTAGCTTAAAAATGTGCAATAGAAGTCTTGATATAAATAAAAATATCAATCTTTTTACACTAACAAATTCAACCAGCATTTGCTGTTTATACACTGAAATTTAAATTATAGTACCATCTGCTTAGTATATTGTCCCTGACCTTCCCAACTAGGTAGCAATACAATTATGGGGGAAAAAATCACAGAGCCTTCCATTTTTCATCCTACTGTAACACCATTTGTTTGACTCTAATACATGCATATTAAAGCCAGTTTCAAACTGGTTTCAAAGTGAAAAAAAGATTTAAGTTTGACAAAGGCCCTCGTTACATATTACTCAGTGGGCTGCACAAACGTTGATCAGTGTTAGTGCTAACTTGAGTTTGAAGCAGTCACATTTCAGGCTAGCAAGAGCCTAGAGGATGGAAAGATAAGAACCCCTGCTCCCATTTTAGGTTTCCCTTCTGTCCCCTGGGGTCCTCCCTTGCCCCTCAGGCCTCCCCCCTCACCCACCCCCCACTTGTGGCTACCTGCACTGTTTGTCCTAGGGGAGCAGGAAGGGAAGGGTTTTTCATAGGTTTCATAGATTTCATAGACATTAGGGCTGGAAGGAACCTCATAAGATCATTGGGTCCAACCCCCTGCCCAAAAGACAGGTAGTCAACAGAGCTCAAATGATCCCAGCAAGATAGGCATCCAAGTATTTCTTAAAGGAATCCAGAGTAGATGCCTGCGCCACCTCCTGTGGGGAGTCTATTCAAGGCCCTGGGGACTCGGACAGTAAAGAAGTTTTTCCTTATGTCCAGCCTAAAATGGTCTTCCAAGAGTTCATGACCGTTGGACCTAGTCTTCCCATGGGGCTCCCTGTTAAACAGATGTTCTCCTGGTTCCTGGTGCACAGCCCTTATATACTTATTGGCTGCCACCAAGTGACCCTTGAGCCTACACTTTTCCAGGCTGTAGAGTCTCATGTCTCTCAGCCTCTCCTCATAAAGCCTGCTCATCTGCGTGGCTCTGCTCTGGACTCTCTCAAGCTTCTCTACATCCTTTCTGAGTGCAGAACTGGACACAGGATTCCAGCAGTGGTCTCATCAAGGTTGAGTAAAGTGGGAGGATGACTTCCTGGGTCTTGTTTGAGTTGTACTGGAAGATGCAGGCCAGAGTTTTGTTTGCTTTGCCAGCTGTGGCATCGCATTGGTGGCTCATGTTCATCTTGTGGTCAATAAACCTTATGGTTAACCAGGCTGATCAGCCCCTGCTGTGGCCAGTGGCAGGCTGCTGGTCTTCTCCAGGTTGAGCCTAACCACAGCAGTGGCAGTGGTGGTGGACCAGGCAGGTTAATCCTTTCCTCTCTGTTCCCCGGACAGACAGCACAGGCAGTCATAGGTAAGGGGGTGGAGTTCAGTAACCTGGGATCTGGAGTACTATGGATGGGGTTTGGGGGGGGGGAATGGGCCCAATCGCAGCCAGCAGAGGAGGGGGTGGGTCAGGTGCTTACACTAAGGTGTAGACTAGTGTGGCTACACCCCAAGCTGGGTAACACAGATCAGAGATAATTCTGCCCTGGAGTGGCCTAATTTTGAGCCACAGAATGAGTTCTTAAAACTAGTTGGACATGTTAATGTGTAGACAGTCCAGGTGTTAAGAGTTCCAGGAGCTGCCAAAAAATTACCCTGTAACAAGGCATGATACCAGTAGTTTGAAAAATAGCAATTGCACTGTAATTTTACAAAAAATCAGTCCATATTTACTCTCAAGTGTTCTGCCACATTCATGAAACAGTAATCGCTCTAATCCATTGTTCTAATTAGAAACATGTCTTAAAATACACCCTTCCCTGCAGCTATTGTTGTGATGAAATGTTTTTATTCAGATAATGGAGTATCACGATCCATTGATCATTCTCTTTAAGAAACTTGACAAACAGCTGTAAGCTATTTTTGCACCTAAATGAGCTATTATATTTTCAGAAAAGTACAAGAGAGAGTGCCATCTTTTTCAAAGGTCACAAGCTTGGAAGAAACACATTACAAATTAAATGAGTAAAAATCAGCCCTATACAGGGTCTTCATAAAGTCCTTGTGGACTTTTAAACTTTAAAAACTTAGGTTGTGCACAAGGACTTTATGAAGACCCTGTACAGAGGGACAGTAGGTAGCCTTTGCACTACTTAAACCTTTACTGAATAAATGGTAAAAACCCACATTGGTACTGAAGAACATTTCTAAAATGAAAAAAAATGACTTCTGAGCCTTTGATTACAAACCACAAGATCTCTATTAAAGAGCAAGGCATGAAGGTGGGGCAGAGGAGGAAGGGGTAGGATGGAAACCACACAGCCTCTACATAGTTTTTGCTGTTTTGAACTCTACCCTTGTCAAGTTTACTGCATTTAAAAACAGTTGATTACAATATTTCTGGGATAAGTCTCCACACAACACACAAGAATTTTCTGAAACAACTCTTTGAGATAATGGACTAGAAGTAAACAAAATAGGCTGCTATTCTACGTGAGAGAGTATTTGCTTCCTACAAAAGAAAGCATTTATCATTTTTATGATCAGAAGAAAAGGAGCAAAACCATATTCACAGGTCTAATTTAGGGAAGAGAAAGAGCTTGCTAACCTTTTTCATCTGGAATACAGAGAACTTTCAGACACTTAAAGCTTTTACCACCAGCTTTCTCTACAACATGCACCTATTAAGATTTTCAAATTCAGTTGTGGGTTTTAGATGCATCTCTTGTTGCTGTTAAAGGGGGATATATGTCTACATTCCCTAGGCAGCTTAGAAAATATCATATAAGCTTTCAGTCTCAAAATGCCCTTCCTCAGCTGTGGGAAAGAAGCCGATTTAACCTAAACCGAATACCAGTTAGAATGATTGCAGACCAAGTCAAGAGCCGTTGAAATAAATGCATCTAATTATGTAAAACAGTAAAACTGTACATCTATTTCTACGGCTCTTGACTTGGTCTGTAGCTCCTTTTGATAACGCCTCTTTGGTCCACAGATTTATTGCCCTGTTCTCCCTTTTCTAAGCAACTATTTTCATTTGCATAATGGAGTTAAACAAAAGTGGCATGTCTACACATGAAATGAATGTGATGCAATAAAGTCTGGTGCATATCACACCAGAATTTATTGCTCCAGGGTGGGACTGCAGCACATTGAGCTGGGTTGGAGGTCAGCCTGCCAGCCTGGGGCTGCTCTGACTCAGCTCAACGTTCTACAATGAGGCTGGCTGGGTCACAAGGGTGTTCCCATGTGGGGCTAGCCAGCAGGAAACCCCACACTGAAGCCCTGTTGTGCCCCAGCCAGCCCTTTCAGCATCTACACATGCATTCATTGATGTGTGCAGGTGAACGTGCACTTCCTGAAATGGGCAGTGCACCCCCTGTGAAAAGCACCACTGATGCTGCTGGCAGCACCTGCGGGCAGTTGCTGCTCACCACCCCCACCCTTGCTACCAACATCACCAGTACCGTCTTCAGGTGGTCGCTGACTGCCGGTCAGCGCTCGTCGCCCCCCACCCCTGCCTCTGACACCACTGCAGCTGCCTGCAGGAGCTCTCTGCTTGGTCTGCCTCCACTGCCAACACCATGGCAGCTGACTGCAGGAGCTCCCTGCTTTCTGCCACCATGCCCCTGCCACTGACACTGGCACCACCGCCTGCGGGCAGTCGCTATGCCTCCTCAGCCTCCAGGGCATGCATCATTCATGTTTGCATTGCTGCACACGAAAACTCTGTCATAGGACAGTACTTGTAAATATATAATTCCTGTGGCCCTATTTGGACACAGGAAACTAATTAACTCTGCCACAGGATAGTACTTGTATTTACATATTTTTGTAACTTGTATTTACAAGTACTATCCTACGGCAGAGTTAATTAGTTTCCTGTGGCCTAATAGGACCATGCATACAGACACTGAGACTTTACTGAGAAGCTAATTAGGCAGCTGTGCAGTAAATGTCTTGTGTAGATGCACCCAGGTAATTATTTTACCTGCTGTTTAGCTGTATTTAAGGAAGGCCATTTCTGCTTGAAAGTTTGTCTAGCATGTTTCCCAACTATATAGTTACTTTAATGAGGGATATTACCAACACATATTGTTCGTTGCGTATCTCCTAGATGATTACATCTACAACATCACTACAGCACTACTAGAAAATCTCAGTCACTGTGGTGATCTCACCAGATAGCCTTAGTTTCACTGAGCTAAAAAAGCCAGAAGAAGAACTCCAGTTACCTGTGACAGCTATATGATGATGCTTATCCTAATGTTTACTGTACTGTTGTATTTTATATTTTCTTCTAAAACAATGAGGTAAGAGAATATTTCCTTATTACCAATGGACCTAAGAAATATGAACCCATGTCCTCAATGGCTTTGTTTTTAGCATATCTCTTTTGTTTTTCTTCTTTCCCTTCAGATCAATTTGTATGTGCACAGAAATTTCAAGTGGGTAGTAGTTCCTTGAATTTTTAATGAAAGCCTTAGCAATGAGGAAAACTTTCTTTGGAGCCTTCACAATATTATTTCATTATAACTATAGACTGGTATAAGTTTGCAAGTAGCTTCAGACATTTCTAACCTTTGCAATAACCTTTGGAATAATTTGTTCTAAAACCATATTACTGGGTTACTTTGTGTTTTAATAGATGCTTTTCAAATGTAACTGACTATTATCTATAAAAAGACATCTTTTGAATAGAAGTGTGTTTTTTGCACTGTCATTTTGTCATTTGCTTCCTCTCTTCTGCTTAATATGCAGATTAAATTTAAATTGATAAGTGTATAGAAGGATAGCTCACTATACTCAATAACATTAATAAAAATATATTTTTATATTTGTATAGTTTCTTTCTTCTTCCATGTAATTATCAGCAGTGTTTCAACAACATTTTGACTATGGATACTGCATTTATCTAGCTAGAACTTTTCTTCGATTGTGCTTCTAGTATCTACTCCATTAATGCAGTAGGAACTCTTGCCTATGACACTAGAAAATGTTTAATTACTTTTTCATGTCATTTTGAATACACTGTAGATGGGAAACAGGACCTGTTGCTTGAAGGAAGGTTGATGTCATTATCCTTGATTTGATTATGCTTTATTCAGCAAAATACAAATACAACCAGACCTTTGTCCTAAGTAAAGGATATGCTTTAGTCATTCTTAAGCTCATCTTTTCTGTGTCAAATAACTCCTGTTTGTCATACACTGGGTGTGTCTACATGAGACGCTAAAAGCGCAGTAGATATTTCTGCTGTGCATTAGCACATCACAGTGCATTAGCATTACTTAAAAGGCATGCACCTGTGCTACTGTGCTATAATGTTGATTATGGTGCATTAAGTTTAGTACATGCTACTACAGGTACTAAACTTAATATGCCATAATCATGGTGCATTAATGCACATGTAGACATGCCCACTAATGAATAGGTGTCCTAAGAAAATCTTGTTAACTCAAAACAAAGTCAGGCAGAAGACCGGGTAGATTTGCACTGTACCGACTAACTAATCAGAGATGTACAACAAGCTATCATGAATGCAAGCTTACTTCATCAGATGCTGTACTTTCAGAAGACAGGGTTCTGTTCCAATATATCACTAATAAAAAAGAAACAAAAAATTGGAATTTTACTTAAAGGGTCAGGCTTGGGGTCAGCTGATAATAACAATTTGAATTTTACATTTTTATTCTGTTGTTTGGGGCAAAAACCTCAATAACACCAATCCTAATAGTTACCAGAATAACTCATCATGTGGTATATGAGGCTCCCAAAATTTAAGAAGATTAACAAGTTAATTGTACCTTAAATAGTAACTGGCTACACATACAACTTGATTTAAATTTTGATAATATAATTTGGAATAACTTTGGGGCTTATTTGTATTGCACCTAACCAGATGACCAGGACTTGTCAAAACCCTGTATGCTGCTCAGTTGGGTGGCACTCATGGGTTTGACAGGTCTGGGTATATGTGGAACTCAGCATTGGGCTTCTCTTGCCTGGTGCTGTGTTCTCCATGCACTGGCAGCTGTATAAATCTTGTGTGCCATACAACAGGATGGCCTATATGGTTTTATAGCTCCCCATACACAGGGAGTCTTGTGTCAAGATCCTGCAGCCAATGTTGGGCTCACCATGCATGAGGAACTATATAACATGGTGTTATAGCTCTGTAGGAGGCCCTGGCCTGGAGGGCAGCTGTGATACCCCCCTGGCAGCCAAGCTACCCCTGCTTCACCTTGGCTCCTCAGGGTACCCTCCCTTGTTTTTCTGGCCTGCCACACCTTAATGAATATTCTTATTCTTTAGACAGGTTGTGCCTATGGCACTGAGTGAGCTTCAGTCCACCTTTTTCTCTACTTTTTGGGCCTGGCTGGCACCAGTCTTGCCTTCAAGCACTGAATCACCTTATGGCATTAATTATGGCCTCTAGCCACACACCCATATCCATGTCCAAGCCTTGAAAATGTCACACTGTCACTATTACTTTCCTGTATAGGCTTCATCCCTCTTTGCCTTAGCTTACAGGTTACTCTGGCTGTAAACTAGTAGCCTGGACCCATTGGCTAGGGGCTCAAAAAGCCTGAGCCTGAACTGATTCAATCTTTGCAGGTTAGTCTAACCTGGATAGGCTGAACCAGTGTATAACCAGACAAACATAATCTCTGGACTAAGGAAATTCAGGCACATGCCTGCAGTGGCTCAGGCTAGAAGCCTAGGGGTGCTACAGTAGCCCTCCCTTTCCTTGTACAGTGCTGAGCTGAGATGGGTCATGGCCAGGCTCTGACAGGATGTTCTGATTAGGGAGGTCTGCCTACACCATTCCAGGCTTTTCCTTGCTCGCTGCTCAAGGGAAGGGAATGTTACCAGCCCTCATCCCCCTGCTAGCATTCTGAGGCAAGGAGTGGGAGAAGTCCAGTGCATGCATCTGTTGAAGATACAGAGCTTTTCAATCTCGCTTCCTGCTTCTTTATATTGCCTGCAGCAAACTGACAGGTGAAGAAGCCAGCAGGGGGCTGATAACTGTTTATCACCCAATCAGCAAAACACTAGCCTGTCTCCATTATTACAAACTTTTGTAAACGACTTACCAGCTGACCTGTTGATTAACTCCAAACAGCCCTAATTGGTCACTGTTCTGTCTGCCTGTCCCAGTGAAATTGGAGGCACACATACGTCTGCATTAGGTAGCATACCACATGCCGAGGATCTGTGGGGCTGGGGTCCATGCTATGGGAAATGAGAGGGAAGGAGGGATTTCCTGCTTGAGCAGTGAGCAACGAGGGGCGGGGGGTAGGGCAGGAGGAAGCCAGGCAGACCCTGCTGTGCCTGCAAGTCTCTGCTGGAGCTCCAGCCAGGGAGTAGAGGGGAGGGGCAAGCCCAGAGCATGCCACGATTCTGGGGGTGTCTGGTTTATCTTAAACCAGCAAGGGGTCTGGGACAGACATTACATAAACTGGTTTAACTCAAATCAGTTAGGTCTGATACTACATTCAGCCAGGTTTATCTCAAACCGGTCTCTGCCATTTTCAAACTGGTTTATGTGCACTGGACATCTGTTGTGTTCCAGGTTTAAACCAGTTTCTGACCACTTAAACTGGTTTATGTGTAATGCCTGTCCCTAGCCACTTAGTCTGGCCTACCTCTTAGTCTCAGCCTCTCATCAGCCTCTGGCCACTTGTGTTTCCTTCTTATGGCTAAAGATCTGGCCTTCTTGGCTTAAGGCCACCTCTGTCTTGTCCTGTCTGGGCTCAGACCCTGGTCATCTTAGCCTCTGTCTGGATAGGTCTCATTCTCAGGATCAGGCTCTGGTTTTCTTGGCCAAAGCCTGCCTCCATCTCCCTCTGTCTTATGCCCCTGCACCTGGAAGTGTTCAAAACTTGAACCTCCTTACCATCCTACAGCCAATATCTAATCCTCCAGTACCAAACTTAAATGCAACACAAATACAAGCAACCACTTCCAACTAAAAGCCTCAGAGTCCTGTCTGGGTCACCATGCCACAGCAGAAGCCTCCTCCCTACTCACTAGCTCTCTTAGCTCTAGGAGCACCTGACATGTCCTGCAGCTCCCACTCCTTACCAGCCTGAGCTGACAGGAGCTTTTTCCTTTATAGAGTTCCAGGCTACACTGCCCCTCTGCCTCAGAAATGCAGGCTTATATCCCCTAGTTTACTCCCCTTCCAGTTAGGTGTTCCTTTGACTGGCTGCCCATGTGTCCTCACAGCTGTGAGAACAACCTTCTGCTGTTTCTGCAGCTAAACTGCAGTTGCTTCCTTGCTGCCTTCGCCCAGCTCTGTCCTACTGTCTTATTGCTAGGCAGCTAGCCATGCAGTAAACCTTCTCAGCCTAGGGGTCACCAACTGCCTACTCCCCTGCTGCATAGGTAACTAGTAGTGGGGATATGGGGGGCACATGCCCCCCCCGACAGGGATGCCCCCACTGCTGACACCACCAGTGGTTTCTGCAGGTGCTTGCCAGCCCCATCCCCACCACCACTGGAGGCTTCTGTTGGTGCTTGCTAACCCCATCCCCCCTGCCGGCTTCTCTGGGTGCTTGCCTGCCCCTTCCTCCCCACCACTGGCTTCTGCGGGTGCCCCCCCAGACTCAGGAGGCACCAGTCACCCATGTCTTGCTGCTTAACTATGTTGAGCTGCCTGTGGACATTTCTGCTGCAATCTCCCACTTACAACCTCTGGCTCTCTGTTACAAGCTCCCTGTGAATGGGGACCCTGGAATTTGGTGTTGCAGCCTGATGCCAGGCTCCCCATGCACAGGTAGCAGTATAAGCCCCATATGCCACCCACCTGAGTGGCACACATGGTTTTATAGCTCCTCATGTACTAGGACCTGTCAAAATCACATGTGCAATTAGTTGGGTGGCACATGAGAATTATAAATCTCCCTGTGCATGGGGAGCTATAAAACCACATGTGTGTCTAACTGTTCATTTAAAAAAAATATTTTAAATATTTTTATAACAGTGTCAAATTATAGTCCAAATTATATTTAGAGATCCCTTGATCTGCTGAAAAGACTGTATCTTTATAAAAAAAATAGCTCACACCCATAAAATGAATGGATATAATACCAGATTACTGAGTTTGCCGAAGTGTGAGTTAGATTCACAAAATAAACAACAGTTGAATATCTGGTGTATTAGTTTCTTTTTTTTAATAAGGTGCAATGTACAATATGTTACATACTGTGGCAGTCTGTTCTGTTAGCCTGTGTTTACTTATATACAAAGAAACTTTATTCTGCAAGTTTTTTAGACTTATAAATACTACATTAAATATTCAGACTTGGTACAAATACATTTCACTTTGTATTTTCAGAGGTACAAAAGGCAGTTAGACGCAACTCCCACTGCATGTTGATGGGACAAGGGCACCTCACTTTGAAAATAGCTTTGAAAATCCTAGCCAGAGGCTACAAACATTATCAATCAGGTGTCCAACATTTTATATAGAAGATGACTCTTAAACAGTAAGATAGATTTTAAATGACTGACAATAGCACAAAGCATGTTGTTGAGCTGAAAACACCATTATAGGCAGCTTCATATATTTAAGATCTAAAAACATCTTTTTTTCCTTTTTAAACTGGTCTTGTATAAATACCTTACTGAACACTTGAATATAAATATTTAAATCTACTAATCAAGAATTTTTCCATATCATGGAATTTACTCAGCTACTAAACATTCTTTCAAATTATTTAATTAGGAAGGGCAAGTTTTCTCACATCAGGTGCTGTCACCAACAAGTATTCTTGCCACTTCCTTATGAACACAAGTTTAGATGCAGTTAAAAATCATTTTTCACTTGCAATTTTCACAGTTTTGCATCTGCAGTTATTTGTGGGTGCAATTTGTGTCATTTACATATAAGGTATATGCCATCTAAATGCCATAAATTGTGCATATATATGCTTGTAGATGCAAATCTACACCTGCAATTATTTTTGTCTGCAAATTATAGTCTCACAGGACTCCCTGTTTAAGGATTACATGAAAAACAGGCATTTACTATCATGTACATTATGATTATTTGTCCTTAAACTTTAAAAAAAGGACTTTTTCCTCATACCCTACATGCACGGTGTATCTTCTCCCTTCATTTTTCTATTTGAAAGGTTATTAAAGTGTTTTGGAAGAAAAAAATAGGTAAAAAGCTACATTCAAAAAAGACAAATATTGCAGATGTAAAGAATGTTTATTACCTCTTCTGGGCAACATTTTGTTTTAGCTGTGGATGGACTTTACAATGGTTTTATTAATATTTTATTGAAAGCATTCCTTTATGATTTACGGCTTTGACCATACAATTAATCCACTAATGGACAAAAAAATGTGTGTTTTCCCCATACATGTTTAATTTCTTTAGATATTTACCTATATCATTCTTATAATTTTTCAATTTCACTTCACCCTATACATTAAGAACCAAAAGCAAGATCATGGAATACCTGCATGTGCTTTGGGTTTTGATATATGAATTATAATTGAAGAAGTCTGGTTTCTCCATTCTGAATATCCTGCAGATGGGAATGCAAGCTGGGAGACGGCCAAGCAGGAAGGATGTAGAGAGGGCAGTCAGGGAGGTGTCAAGAGGTTGGAATGACATCAAGGCCATGGAGAACTGGAGGTTACCAATGGGGGACTTGAGTGTCTATACACAAACACTAGGGATATGGGGAATAAGCAGGAGGAATTGGCAGTCCTGCTAGCAAATACAGAATATGATCTTGTTGGCATAACAGAGAGCTGGTGGGACACCACACATGACTTGGCTGTATGCATACAGGACTAATGACTGCACAGAAGGTATCAGGTAGGTAAGAAGGGAGGTGGTTAGCTCTCTATGTAGGAGTGGTATGCCCCTTTGGAGATGCAAATGGGTTTGAGAGAAGGGTGACTTGAGACCCTATGGGTCAAGATACAGAGGACAGGGGGAAGGGGACTTGATGGTAGGCATCTACTACAGACTGCCACATTAAGAGGAGGAGCTAGATCTGGAATTTTACAGACAATTGATGGAGGCTGCACTTTCAAGGGATATGGTTGTCATGAGTGACCTCAATTATCCTGACAGCTGGTGGGAGGAGCACTTGGCCAATCTGACCAGTCATGTAGGTTTTTTATTTCAGTGGAAGAACTTTATTTAGTACAGGAGGTGAATGGGATAGCTAGGGGGAAGGCTTTGTTGGATTTAGTTCTAGCTAAGGGGGACAACCTGGTGGGAGATCTGAGGATTGAGGGTAATCTGGGAGATAATGATCATAAGAAGATAGAAGTCACTATTCATCATAGGGCAGGGAAGTCATACAGTAGGGCAGAGGTGCTTGAATTCAGGAAGGCTGACTTCAATGAGGTTAGGAAAATAGCGAGAGAGACCCTATGGGGAGAGGAACTAGAAGGGAAGGGAGTTCAGGAAGGGCGATCATTCCTCAAAGGAACAATCCTCAGAATGCAGAAAAGATCCATTCCTGTATGAAGGAAAGGTGATAAAGGGGCTGGGAAGCTCTCTTGGATTACCAAAGTAGTCAAGGAGTGCTTAAAAAAAGAAAAAGGAGGCTTATGGACAGTGGAAACAAGGGGTAGTCACCAAGGAGAAATACATAAGTATAGCCCATATTTGTAGAGAAAGGATAAGGAAGGCAAGGACAGAGACTGAGATCAGGTTGGTGACCAAAATCAAGAACAATAGGAAGTGCTACTTTAGGTATATAGGGAGCAGGAGGAAGACCAAAGGAAATGTGGGGCCCTTGCAGAGTGGGATGGAGCAGCTGGTAACAGACAGTTAGGAGAAAGATTAACTCTTTAATGAATACTTTGTATCAGTGTTCCTGCATACAAATGGTGGTCGCTTGCCTGGTCAGATACTGGATGGATGCAGGGGGTGTGATTGCCAACCCCTGGTCAGTGTCACACTGGTGAGGGAGCACTTAGGGTGGCTGAATGTCTTCAAGTTGGCAGGACCACATATAGATAACACTGGAGAGCACTGAGACAATTGGCTGCAGTCATAGCGGGACTATTGGCAAAGGTATTTGAAAACTCATGTTGCTCGGGAGAGGTCCCAGAAGACTGAAAAAGGGCCAATGGGATGCCAATCTTTAAAAAGGGGAGGAGGGAGGATCCAGAAAACTATAGGCCAGTAAGCTTAATGTCAATACTGGGTAAAATTTTGGAAATTTCTTTCAAGAAGGCCATTTGTGAGATACTGGCAGAAGGCAAGATGCTGGAGAATAGCCAACATGGTTTTGCTGCAGGCAGATCAGGTCTGACCAACCTCATCTCCTTCTACGATCAAGTAATGAACCACTTAGATGTGGGAGATGTGGTTCATGTCATATATTTAGATTTTTAAAAGGTTTTTGATATGGTCTTCCATGATGCTCTTGTAAAAAATTTGGGGGATTGTGGGTTGGCACAGTCCATGGGCCAGTGGGTTGGGAAATGGCTCAGGGACTGAACCCAGAGAGTGTTAGTGAACAGGTCTGTGTAATCTTGGAGGGAGGTGTTCACTGGTGTCCCGCAGGGTTCGTTTCTTAGTCCTGTTCTGTTCAACATTTCTATCAACAATTTAGATTAAGGTGTGGAAAGCATGCTGGCCAAGTTTGTGGGCAATACTAAGTTATGGGGAAAAGTGGTCACACTAGGGGACAGGATGCAGATCCAAGTGGACCTGGACAATCTGGAAAGGTGGGCAGCATGGAACCGGGTGCAATTCAATAAGGATAAATACAGAGTGCTTCATCTGGGGAGAAGTAACCACTGACATGGATGTAGGTTAAGAAGAAATGTCCTGGCAAGCAGGATGGCTGAAAGGGACCTTGGGGTTATGCTTGATTACAGGATGAACATGAGCCACCAGTGCAACACCGTAGTCTACAGAGCTAATAGCATACTGGGATGCATTAGCCGATGCATCATGAGCAGGGCCAAGGAAATGATACTTCCTCTTTCAGTGCTGGTGAGACCCCAGCTGGAGTAGTGTCCAGTTCTGGGTGCCGCACTTCAGAAAAAGATGTGGGGAATCTTGAAAGGGTCCAGAGAAGAGCCACAGGAATAATTAAGGACCCAGAGGATAAACCCTATGAGGAAAGACTAAGGATTTGGGACTGTTCATCCTGGGGAAGAAAAGACTGAGGAGGGACTTGGTGGCTGTCTATAAGTATGTAAGGGGTGAATATTGGAAGCTGAGAGAGAGACTATTCACTAGGGTGCCCCAGGGGAGGACAAGGCAATGGCAATGGCCATAAACTATTAGAGGATGTTTTCAGGTTGGATGTAAGGAAGAACTTCTTTATGGTAAGGGTGACCAAAATCTGGAATAGACTTCTTGAGAAGGTGGTGCAGTCCCCAACCTTGGAAGTATTCAAGAAGAGACTGGACAGACACCTTGCTGTGATCATTTGATCTCAGCACTATTCCTACCCAGAGCAGGGAGGTTGGGCTTGATGACCTTTAGAGGTCTCTTCCAGCCCTCAATTTCTGTGATTTCTATGATTAGGGTGCTGGTTAGGATATATTATTTTCCCATGTACTATCTGACTATTCTACTTCTCTGTATACAATTCTTACAATAACGTTTTTTCCTTTTTTTTTTGAAGAGGCAAGTTCTTAATGTCTATTTATTTCAATTTATAAATGTATTAATTACTAAAAAGAAGCCAGAGTAGATTTGCATATTAGAGACTAATTAAATCAGAGATGTATAGCATAAGCTTTTGCTTGCCCAAGCTCACTTCATCAAATATTGTGAAAAGACATGCACAGAGCAGTGTATCAGCTGGAGAGTGTGATTTAATTACAACAGACAGGGAAAGAAGACACGGAAGGTGTGGGAGGGAGAGCAGAGATGGGAGAGGCAAACAAGCAGTAAGTCCATAAGAACAAAGGGGTCACAAAAGCTAGCCTAGGTGATGGGATAAGAATCTGCACTCTTGGTTTATACAAGGGGTGGGCAAAATGCAGCCTGCAGGCTGGATCCAGCGCATGGTTGCCCCTCCCCCACTTTGGTTTGCATGGGGTCAAGTTCCACCTGCTCCTGCCAGGGCAGCTCACGTTATGCTTCCATCCATCAGTGCAGGCCTTGATTAGTATGTGCAGTTTCCAGCACAGCTGTTCATGGTGCTGTTCTGTTCTAGTCAACTCCAACAGGAGTTGTCCAGCTGGACCTTTCTCTACCACCCTGCCCACCAGGAGTGGCACAGCAGGGGCAGAAGTAGCCATTGCTGGGGATGAGAGGAGCAAAGCAGCACTTGGATGGCTGCAGCCACACTGGGAACAGTCCCACTGGAAGCTGTGGGCACTGGCTGGGGCCTGGGCTGGTGGAGCTGTTCTCTCCTTGCCTCCAACAACAGCTCCTCCTCCTTCTCTTGCCCACGTTGTGCCAGTTTGAATGGGTGTAGGTGGGGGGGAAGCTTCAGCCAGGTGGTTTCTTTCTCAGTGCATGGGGCTCCAGCTTCTGGTCATCTTCCAACCACTCCACCTGCCTGCAGGTGGCTGCTCATTGTACTAGGAAGGCAGAGCAGATGAAAGGCAGCCAGGACCTGGAGCTAGCCCTGTGCAGGAGCCACCTGGCTGAAGTTCCCCCTTGCTCGGAGTGGTGCAGCGAGGGCAGAGCAGGAGGAGGAGCTGCTGCTGGAGGTGAGGGGAGCAGAACAGCACCCCCCTCCCCCGGCCCAGGCCCTAGCCAGCATGTGCAGCTTCTGGTGGGGCTGGTACTGGTGTGACTGCAGCTGGCCAGGTGCTGCTCTGCTCGCCCTGCCTCCAGCAGCAGCTCCTCCTACTTCTGCCCCTTCTGTACCACTCTGAGCGAGTGGGTGGTGGGGACACTTCAGCCAGGTGGCTCCCACTGGAGGTGAGAGGAGCAGAGTAGTACCCAGCTGACTGTAGCTGCACCAGGAACAGGCTCACTAGAAGCTGCATGCTAACTGGGGCCAGGGCCAGGGCCAAGCTGCCAGGCACAGGTGGGAGCATGATGTGGGTTGTCCCAGATGGGGCTTGGCCCCATGCAGAGTGCTGCATGGGCAGCTGTGGACAACACCATCTAGGAGAGTTCTGCTGAATGCAGCCCACACCTCCCCCTCCCTCCCTCCCCACACCCGCTGCTGGCTCCGGAACCTAGTGCCCAGGCAACCCTACCACATACGTGCACATGCCCTCCCACACACACTACCCCTCCATACACCCCCCCACTACCCCCCACAGGCCAGGGCATGCAGGGAGTGGGTCATGGCTTGACCCAGGTCCTGCCCCCAAACTGTCACTGCCCTGTGATGCAGCCACATGATCCTGGCCTCACCTGCCCATCCTGTTCCTGAACACTGCCACCTATCTGCCGAAAGCCCCATTGGGAGTTTTGATGAGTTGTTGTATTGTGGGGGGAGTGCTGACCCAGCTCATGATAGCTCATCCAATCTCCTTATGTGGCCCTTGGCCCCAAATAATTGCCTACCCCTTGTTTTGACCATACTTTACACAACTTTAGTCTGTGAATGATTTTTTATTCCACAGCTACCCATTCAAGTTTTGCTAAGAACAGCTACTCTGAAGTCAGCAATGAAATGTCCATGGAGATTAGAGTGTTCTGCCACAGGCTACTATGTTTATCTGAAACTGATGTCAGATTGTGTTCATTCACTTTGTCTCTGCAATGTAGGGATCATTCTGCAATATAGGGATCATTCTGTCTGTGCAATGTAGACAGCAAAGGGGCACTATAAACAGATGATGGTGTATATGAAATTGGTGGAGTTATAAGTGAACAAGCCTTGGATGTTGTAATCCTACCAATGATGTTAGACTGCAAAACTTGATACATGTCCTAGATGCTTGACAAACTAATTTGGGTGTTGGTGTTGTCACCAACCCTGTTATGTTTTGGGCATTTGTGTCATAAATGTTTTGTTGTGTTTTTTTCACTGATATGGTGCATGTGGAATCATTGAAATGCCCATGCTATGTGGTATCCATTTACAGGGTTTGAATTACATGTGGACTCTTGGAGGGGTCTGAAATAAAAACTGGGCTGTCCATCACGATGCCCTAATAAAATCAGAGATCCCTAGGTAATGATTTACAAATCTTACAGGGGGGACTCTCATCTCTTATGGGGAGGCTCAGCCCTCGCAAACTTCCCTGTAATTCAAACCCGGTCCATTTATCTTACTGTTATCACTATATAGATTATGTTATGTGGTCTGTATATACCTTTCAGATTTGGGACATGGTGTAGTCAGAAGAACTTAGGGATATATACTTAAGGAACGACAGTAAATGTAACTGAACATTTATACACATACATTTTTTCCAGTGATGCACTGGAGATCTGCCGCTTCAGAGAAGACTCAATTAATTGAGTCTGCTCTGCATACGAGCTAAGGCAAACTGCACTGCACCACATGCAGTTGTATAAGTGGCAAAATGCGCATCTGCGCACAGATAGTGGCAGCAGTGCGCTTTTGAACAAAAGCCTTCGATCTGGTATCCCATGATCACCTCTTGGCGAAACTGGCCAAATGTCGCCTTGGGTCCACCATGATCCACTGGCTGGAAAATTGGCTCCGGGGTCGGACCCAGAGGGTAGTAATTGATGGAAGTCACTCATCATGGTGTCCTGTGACCAGTGGGGTCCCCCAAGGCTCTGTCCTTGGACCCATATTGTTCAACATCTTCATTAATAATGTGGACACTGGAGTCAGAAGCGGACTGGCCAAGTTCGCCGATGACACCAAACTTTGGGGCAAAGCATCCACACCAGAAGACAGGCAGGTGATCCAGGCTGACCTGGACAGGCTCAGCAAGTGGGCAGAC
>NW_005842157.1:168767-178161 GCF_000455745.1 Alligator sinensis | reverse complement strand
GCTAGTAAAGCGACCAAAACGCTGGCGTGCATCCATAGATGCTTCTCAAGCAAATCCCGGGACGTCATTCTCCCCTTGTACTCGGCCTTGGTGAGGCTGCAGCTGGAGTACTGTGTCCAGTTTTGGGCTCCACAATTCAAAAAGGTTGTGGAGAAGCTTGAGAGAGTCCAGAGAAGAGCCACGCGCATGATCAGAGGTCAGGGAAGCAGACCCTACGATGACAGGCTGAGAGCCCTGGGGCTCTTTAGCCTAGAAAAGTGCAGGCTCAGGGGTGATCTGATGGCCACCTATAAGTTTATCGGGGTGACCACCAGTATCTGGGGGAACGTTTGTTCACCAGAGCGCCCCAAGGGATGACGACTAGGTCGAGTGGTCATAAACTACTACAAGACCGTTTCAGGCTGGACATAAGGAAGAATTTCTTTACTGTCCGAGCCCCCAAGGTCTGGAACAGCCTGCCACTGGAGGTGGTTCAAGCGCCTACATTGAACACCTTCAAAAGCAAACTGGATGCTTATCTTGCTGGGATCCTATGACCCCAGCTGACTTCCTGCCCTTTGGGCAGGGGGCTGGACTCGATGATCTTCCGAGGTCCCTTCCAGCCCTAATGTCTATGAAATCTATGAAATCTCTGAGGTGTTTTAGTTCAAAAGCACATTGCCACCATTTTGTCAGCACTGACGTGCATTTTGGTGCTTATACAACTGCATATGTCACAGTGCTGGGTGCTTTTCAAAGTGCCGAGCGCTGTGACATTTCCATGTGTAAAAATGCCCACTGTTATATCTCTCGGTGTTGTGATATAGGGCAAAGACAATTGCCACTCCCACTCAGGCAGAAGGAGACACTATTGGGTTAAATATAAGATACTGTTGGCCTGTAATGGGGAAATCAATTCCTCTATAGCAAAGGCATCTGACAGAAATGGCCCATCAATAAACCAGAGGAATGCCAGATTTCTCAGAGATGGAAGTTGCTACAGAATTATGGAGACTCATAAGGAATGGAGACAGTGCTGATGGGGGAAGGTGGCAGGGGGCAGGGCTGGCTTGGAGGAATTATAAGGGCTGTTTGTAAGGTGGCCAGCATCTTCAGATTTTTTCTCCAAGCCGGAGAAAGGTCCAAGGCCCCATCAACATGGGCTGGCAGAATTAGCAGAGAAGAAGAGTCCTGCCACTATGTCCAAAACTCATATGAGAGCTAGGGTGTAGCCAGATGAGAGGATAAGAAATTTAATTTTGCTGTTTATTCTGTTTTCAAACATATGGTCAGTTTTATATGTATATCTTTTCTTTTATAAAATAAATCCTTACCTTGTTCCTTACAGATTGCCTGTGGAAAGAATGATGTCTGGGCAAAGTGATATTCAGGCTAGGCCATTCTCCAGAACGGGAGACCTTAAATTTCTTTCTCAATTCATGGAAGCCACCTAGAGCTGGTGAAAGTTCTTCTGCTGAAGCTGAGAGGTTTAGTATAAGGGCTATGTTTTATTCCTTGGGACAAACAGCAGGACAGTGGGGCAAAACTTGGGGCTCCATAGGGTGCTCTGCAGAGGGTTTGTGACAGGTGGTTTTATTGCTTGTTCCTGAGTTCATGGTCATCATTTCTATTATATAGAACCAAATATACTTCTTTTGCAATCACTAAATATGGTCTGTGGTGACTGCTTAATATGCTTGTGCTTTAAGTTAGAGATACTTGTCTCTCTTAGGACTATATCATTGGCAGTTGTATCTCCTGAGGAGCCAACTTGGATCCTGTTTGGTGCCAGTTGGCATCTGTTGTTCTCATGCACTGTTGGGCAGTACTTATTTTTGTAGTGCTGTCACTTCCTAATTGAAGGGGAAAAAGAAAGTTTTCAGGAAAAAATAACTTTGTGAAGTCCTTAGATGTTCTCTTAGGTGACATAATAAAAAAGTGGAAAACTAAAGGAGATGGAAGAGATTAAGAGAGGATTTAGGGGGAAAACAGAAGAAAAAGTTATTTTGTTTAAAAGAAAGGTCACATGCTGAATTCTGACTCAAATATTAATGAATAATACATTCCCCTATCTAAAAGAAAAATGAAACAAGATGGGGACAGTTCAGTCAATGATAATAAAATGAACAAAAAAAGGGCACAGAAAATTTCAGTCAATATTTTAATTTTATATTTCCTCCAAGTGTATGTTAAAGGAGATGACTACCACATTCCTGACCTAAGGTTTAGCTAGAGTATAGCTGAGACCTAATCAGGTCATGCTAAGGTTTAGCTATTTGTAAGTCAGTTAGGAAACCTGTATGCTTCTCAATGCTTGTCAGCTATTTTTAGGAAGCTAAGTCTTTGGCACAGAGTTCTACTCCATTATTATGTTTTCAACAGTATTCAGTGCCATATTCTTAAAATAGTTGGGAAACCTCCATACACCAGGTTTTCAGCAATATCACATGACAAGGAGCACCCTAAATTGTGATCTGAAGACTATTTCTTGTCCATTCCATGTAGTATAACTAGAGAGGAATGGAAACTAAGCACTATACGTCATTTTAAAGAAAGTCTAATGAAAGCTTGGGATTTAAGTCCTCTCAGGAGATGAGAAGGAAGAAGCCATAACAGATTTTACAGGAAACTTTTGAGGCTGATTTTTAACACCAAAGGTTGGAAGTATTTAAAGGACTTACATGAAAAAGAAATGTACATTCTTAAATCTGAATGGAGGTTTTGAGAGTTGTTCAACAGCTAGCATGAAATCTGAAAAGGTTCATTTTTTTTAAAGCATGATGTTGGTGTTCCTGTTACTGGTGGAAACAGTTATACCCATAACAAGCATGGAGAGCTATCAGTAAGTATTCAGTAAGTATCTCACTTAGTGAGTATCTCATTCAGTGTAGTATCTCTACACTTTCAAAAAGTATAGCTTTGATTAAAATAAAATGAGTGTTCACTAATATTAAAACTGCACACAAATTATATGTCTGTATTTTGGTTTACTTTTCCCCCAAAACAGTCTCTAAGGCTGATTGTAGGAACACTTTTTGTGGATAAACTTGACACTTTTAAATAATATGACCAGATAGCTACCCACCTGCAAAAACATGAGCATGACATTTCCATTTGAACTAAGTTTAGGGTTCTCCTATGGATAATTTGACTCTTTGGTTTGAATCCTTGGGCATTTGTCTGTCTCACAAGACTATAGATTTGCATCAAGTGAGGCATCAGCTCATTAAGCATATACAGGTGTGGCTGTAGAGCCCAGTTCTTGAGAGATAGTCCCTTCTATACTTATCACATGTGAAGTTCATATCTAACAGTCCTCAATGTAGTGTGGGGTTCTTCCTGAGGTTTCTTCTTTCCTCTGCATGTTGGGCTCTTCTTTCCCCAAAAGCCTTAATTTTATGCTTAAAAGGCTGTTTCCAAACACTTTGATCCACAGTGATCTTCTCCAGTCATTTGACTCGATGTTTATTGCTTTAATTTATCTCTTGCAAACATCTTTGAAAGAACAATAAGGATTCCCATGTGGTATTCCTTCTGTAAAGGGTTCTCTATACAAAAGATCCTTGGGGATATGGCCAATGCCCATTCTTCACATCTGATCAAAACATTGAAATCAACACTGATTGAGAAGAAAATGGATGTTCAGAATGTTAACACGTTCCAGGACCTCAGCATGGGCAACTTTGTTCCACCAGGAAATTCCTGGAATGTGGCCAAGGAAACGTAAGTGAAAACTGTTGAGGGACTTTTTTTGAGTAGAGTATGTCGTCCAGTATTAGCTGCTATACAACATAGTGTTGATGATGCAAGCATGATATACTTTGACTTTGGTCTTAACAGTAGGCTGTTCTTGTTCCACACTAGTTTGCTCACAGTAGTTTGCTCAGCATGAGCAAAGCGGCAAGGCATACCCATATTGCTGCTTTGGCAATATGGGTATTTAGTTCAGTCTCAAGTGATAGGTTGTTGGTAACAGTGGAGCCAGGGTATGTATATATACTTACAACATTCAATATGTTTTCACCTATTGTGTTTGCCTGTGGTAAAACAATGTTCTGGCTCATAACACTGGTCTCCTTGCTGCTGACTGTAAGCCCAAACTCTTGGCAAGCAGTGCCATTACCAAACAGCAGCTCAAAATCAAAACTTTACACACCTCAGTCATTGCTTTAAAGTGTGTGAGTTTGAAATAATTTCCCTGCAAGCGGGGGCAGCAGTGAGCTTCAGAGCACAGGGGAAGTGTGGCCAGGGGCGGTGCAGAGCTCAGAGTGGCAGGCAGTTTTCCTGCACATCCTCACTGTGTGCTGTTGTGCCAGGTCTCTCACACTGCGCTGTGGAGGTTGCGGGGGAGTGCAGCAGGGCGGGGAGCATGAGCCCGCAACATGCAATTGTCTTGCTCCTGTCCCCTCCCCCTCCCCCCCCAAATCTGTGGGGCATGGGTCCCCGCCTACCCCCCAGGAGCGCATGCTGCAGCCAGGAGCTGGTCCCTCCCCTTGCCTCTGTCAAGCCCAGCCTGGTGATAGTGCACTGATCCTGGTCCATGTGCTGTCGGCTGGGCAGGCACTCCATGTGGGGCTTCCTCCACCACCTCCCTGCTCCCTCAGCCCCCAGGCACACAGCAATGCCCTGCCCCCCACCTGCCCTTCTGGCTCTTTCCCCAGCCCTGGCAGTCACCCACGCCCACACCTGCCACCCAGCCCCCCAACCCTGCTGGTGCCCCCCAGCTGTGACCCACAACCCTCCAGCCCTGCCAGAGGTGGCCCCTAGCTCCCTGCAAGCCCCACTTAGCTTAGGCTCCAGGAAGAACAGTTAGCCTGAGCCAAGCCTTGGCTAACTAAGAGCCCTTCCCCATCTGCTCCCCAGCTCCGGGCAGGGCTAGGGATTTCCTGCTTCTTTTGCAATCAGCTGTTGCAGGCTAGAACTCTGCCAGCCTGAAGAGCTCTTTGCAATAGTGGGAAATCTGCGGGTATCTCTGCTAAAAGGGAAAATCTATTTTTTCTCTGATAAAATTGGGAAATCCATGGTTTTTCTATTTTTCCGTGGGAAACAGAAAACCCAGATCCCTGGTTACAACTTCTGATACTGATACTGTCTTTCACAGAACTGACTTCTTTGCAGTTGAACCTACCACCTTCTTTATTCCATCATACATTCCTCTGATGTTTCCAGCGTCAAATGCAAATTGAATTTTCTCACACAGTTGCAGCCAATAATCTTTGGCACAGCATCTTGAGAGTTGTTGGACAACACTTCTTGCTTTCCTCAGTTCCTTTAGAGTTCCTTCTGAGGCATTCTTCTTGTAATTGAACATACCAGTTTGTTTGGCCTTGAGAAATTGAATCAAATCATGTGAGTATACCTCAAACCAACCTCACTTTCTTCTAGCCTTCTTCTAGTTTCCTGAATATAGAGTGACATAGATAATCTTCTTAAAGCTTCACCGCTACTCTTCTTCAGTCATACACAAAGGCAACTCTGAAATAGCCTCCTACAGAACCAGCTTACATGGCAAGGTTTTCTGATGATCAGATGTATTGGTGATGTTAATGCATGACAAGCACATACTTAGAACGGTAGATTTTCTTTGGTTTCAATTTGATCTTAATGGCCATAAGTGACTGACCAATGTTGCAATCAGCAGTATGGTAGCTATGAGTAAGGAGAACATTTTTGAGATTAGATTTCTCATTGAGGATAAGGTCCAACGTGTGCCAGTAGCTATATCTTGGGTGCCTCCATGATACCTTATTTGGTATGGGTTCATTTGGAAGAATGAGTTAGTGATGCACAAGTTATGATAGGAGGAGTACTCCAACAGCCTTTGACCATTATCATTCATACTTCCTGCCATACTTCCAATCATTCAGGATTCACTATCAGTACTAGCTCTGGCATTGAAGTTCCCCATGAGATATAAGTTCTCAGTGTTTGGAATCTTACAGATAACACTAGTCAATTCTTCATAAAACTTGTCATTAATCTCAGCAAAAGAGTAGAATGTTGGAGCATAGGCACTCGCTAAGGTGACTGCCTTCTAAAGTATAAAGGCAAAGCATGAAGGTCCTCTTAGAGCCATTTGATGGTTTATCAATTGTTTTAGGCAGATGGTTTCTAACATCAAAGCCAAGATATATATTCACATGCATCTTTAGGATCTTCCCTTGCCAGAAATCATGTAGTATTTTTCTTTTAAGAAGTCATTTGAGGCCAGGCGTGTTTTTTGCAGTGCTTCAGTGTCAATGTTTAGCCTATTTTACTTCATATCTATGGAAATATCACTGCTTTTAGGAGCATCAGAGATGGTCACAAAGGGTGCATGTACACGTAACAAGGGCTTAGTCCTCAGGGTTTTATTTTATGCCCCATAAATTAAAACAGTGAGTTTTTAATTGAAACTTGTCATTTCAATTTTTGTGTCATGTTACAGCAAGGGGCCTGATCATTTTTTGTTGTTGTCAGAGTCAGAGCCAGAGCCCGCCCATAGCCAGGTGGGGGAGTGAGCTGACGGTGGCCTGAGTGGCTCCTGAGCTGTGGGGGTCCCCAGTCTTTCCCTCTCAGTGGCATCCCCTGGAGCTGCCCAGGCAGGCTGCTAGTGGGCCAGGTGCTGCCCCAGCTCAGAGGCAGCACCTGGCCCAATCCCACTGTTCCCCAGGGCCACCTGGGGAGAACTGCCTAGTGGACTTTGAGCGGGCAGGCTCAGGGAACAGTTGGATTGGGCCAGGTGCTGCCTCTGAGCTGGGGCAGCCCCCAATTCACTAGCAGCCCCAGCAGGCACTTCTGCTGCAGAGAGAAGGACCAGGGCCCCCCACAGCTCAGGCTGCTCAGGCCACTGGCAGCTTACCCCCCCGGCCATTGTAGAGGCATGCAGTAGGGCTGTGCGAAATGGCGCTGTTTTGACTTCTGTTTCAATGTTTCGATGGGACAGTGTTTTGTTCCAAGTTTCATTTCATTTTGAAGCACTGTTTTGTTTTGTTTCATTGAAACTGTTTTGCTGTTTCGGCAAATATCAGAGCAGTCCTTCCTCCCTCTTCCCCCTCCCTCTCCTTAGTTTCTGTTTCCCTGCAAGCAAGCCCAGCTTCGAAACTCAAAACATTTTGAAACTGTTGAAACATTTTGACTGCAGTTGCTTCATTTCAAGGCTGTTTTGAAGCCTTTCATTTTATTTCGATGTCTCTGTTTCAAGTTCGAAATGAGTCGAAACAAAGTTGAAATGAAACACCCATCAAGATTTCACATAGCCCTAGCAGGCAGGCTCCGCTGGAAAAAAAAAAGGACTGGGCCCCTTGCCACTTAAGTGCTGAGGGGCCCAATCCTTTTTTTTTCCCCCAGCATAGCCTGCCTGCCTCTCCCATGGCTGGGGGGGGCAAGCTGAAATCTGCATCATTGCTATTTGCAACACTGCAAATTAAATTATATCCAGATATAGTTTAGTTTGCAAGGATGCAAACTCATATAAAACCCACAAGACGGGTGCACATATAATGTGTGATGCCATTAAGCCACACAAATGACATTTTTGTCATGTATAAATCGTGACAACTATCACATATACAAGCACCCAAGATTGTCAGTCAGGTCAGTAAATGTGGTCCTAACACTCCACGTTGAAGTACAGATTATTGATTTTCTCTTTTTCTTTTAGTCTGGTGCAATAATGCAGTCTGCTTTTTGCGCTTTATCTTAGGTCTAATTGCCCATGAAGCAGGCATAGTTTGGCAGATTAGCATTTTACTGGCTGGGGGCTTCCCAGATTTAGGTGGGCAGTAACATGACTCAGTTAATTGGTTAACTGAACATGTAGTGCATGGGTACTATACCCCTACCCCATGGGCCAAATTCAGTCCATGGAGTCATGTGGCCCTCAGTGCTTGGCATAGGTCAGGAAATTTGATGATGGAGGAGTTGCTACCAAAATTCCAAGCCCCATACAGCCAGATGGGAGCCAGGCCATGCCCCTTTCTCCTTTTGCAGCCAGGTCAGGGCTGAGCCATGCCCCCTCACTCTGCACATCAGGCCTGGGAGGCCACTACCCTCCTCTGCACTGCTGTATTATGCCCCACCATGCCTGCCCTGTGCTCCAGATTGGGCCCACTGACTGGATGCAGCCCGTGGACATAATGACCACTGCCTATCTGAGCACCACTGATCTAATGTATACATTGTGGTTAATTAAATACAAATATGGCAATTTAAAAGGGAAAACATGCATATTAAACAATAAATAATGAAGCACCTTTCTCAGTTTTTCTTGATTTTCCTATTTTCCCCTATTTATCATATAGTAGGTAAAAATCAATGTATAGAATTGCCTGTCTCAGGAAAAAAAAGCAGAGCCATAAACCTACATAAACATCCTTATTTAAGTTATTGTCTTGCAATATACCTTTTTATGATCCGCCTTTATAAACATCAAAGAAAGTTTTCCAAGCTTCCAATGAATTCTTTTCCCTAGCACCAGACAGAAATTACCTATTTTGTGATCAAGAATCATAAAGGAGAAAACTGCAGTATAGATGAAAACATGTTATTTTCCATAAATATAATAATTCTTATTGCCCTTATTTTTCTCATGTCAGTTGAACTGTTGTTAACCATCTCACACATTATTAAGATGTATATTAATATCAATATGACAATGATCAAATTATTAGAGCTAAATAATGCCTGAAGGGTACAGGGGTTTTTCTTTATCCTTACTAGCAAATACATAAATAGCCAAAGGTTGCAAGTATTTGAAGAGCAACCATTGTTTCTTTTACCACCTGCAATGAATATTCCTTGAAAAAGGTCAAAGCAAGGGTGGAGCCATGGCTTCCTTTCTCAACATGCTAGAAGGGGTGTGATGGCTTTAAACAAGTGAAGCAAAAGACCCTCCCCTATAATTCTCCTCCTCCAGGTTTCTGAAGTTATTAATCCTTTCTAAGCAGTTCAGATCAGGTATTACATCTCCTGTTCCTTTCTACTGTGGGCTAATCTTAGTATGGCTATTGTGGGGGCCAAGGGGGAATCGAGGGCTGGGAGTCTTTGGGAACGCTAGCTGGGGTCGAGGCTGCGATCCCGTGATGGGTAGATGGGTACTCTCTATCACCGGAGCGGAATTAGGCACAGACGAGACACGTATCAATTGGAAAACAGAGGTAGCTTTACTTACACTGTAGAGTCGTATACAGCGCAGGCAATCGTAGTTGCAACAATTCTATTCTTTAATCGGTAATCGAGGAGCTCTTGTAGACTGGGTAGCTCGGGTCTAACTCAGGCATGCAACACGGAGGATACGTCGCAAGGCTTCGCCGACGGGGAGTCGTTGGCAGGTGATCAAGCTGCTGGAGTTCCACTCCAGGGGGAATCGTGGAGTTCTCCAACTAGGGCGGAAATGCCCCTAACCTTTTATACGGCTAGCGAGCCAATTGCCAGC
>NW_005842157.1:166440-167205 GCF_000455745.1 Alligator sinensis | reverse complement strand
GACTCTTTACACAGTTCCTGTAGCTCAGTCCAGGTTCTAGTGTGATGGGTGGTATGGATTGTCTCCCACACTCGGCTGCTTGCTGCAGCAGAACACGTAGCTGCTGTTGAAATTGCCGCTGCATCTGTGGAGAAGGGCGGATGTTCTCCGCTCACTGCCCCCTCCCCGTGGAAAGGAGGCAGGACTGCCGGAAGCGACGTTGCGTCGGTGGGCGGGGTCGCCGGACGGGTTCCCGCCAATTCTCCCAAAGCTCCTCCCTTCTCTTCCAGTTCCCGGCAGCTCGCTCCTTCCTCGGCGCCATCTTGAAGTGGCGTCGACTCGGGTCTTTTCTCCTTTGCCGCTTCTCGTGCCGCCGGAATGGCCGCAAGCAGTCGTGCTTCTAGGTCTGCATTCCTCCGCAGCAAAGTTGTCACAGCGCGAAGCAACACATCCAATACTCTCTCTTTTATCCCTCGGGTCTACACTCGTATGGCCTCTCAACCCGAGCGCCAGCGGGGGGTTAAACCGGTCAGCCGTCGTTGGCTCTTCACCCTCCCGTGCGAGCTGCACGCAGCGAGTGAACGCCTGGCTGAGAGCCGGGTTCACATCGCCCGATTCCCATCTGGCGAGGGGTGCGGTGTTCCCTCTCTCCCGGGGCCTGAACTGGACTCTCTCGCTGCCCATCACACACCCGAACGCCTCGGGGTGCAGATGTGCCTCCCATACTTCTGATACCTCTTCTCCTTTTTCCTTCAGTGAAAGGTAGCCATCGATAAACCTTTCATC
>NW_005842157.1:142775-166016 GCF_000455745.1 Alligator sinensis | reverse complement strand
ACGGGGAGTCGTTGGCAGGTGATCAAGCTGCTGGAGTTCCACTCCAGGGGGAATCGCGGAGTTCTCCAACTAGGGCGGAAACGCCCCTAACCTTTTATACGGCTAGCGAGCCAATTGCCAGCCGCCACGTGGGAATAATTTAACATCGGCCAATCGTATTATGCAAATCTGCATTTCCTCGGCGGGAACTCTATCCACGCCGGAACTCTTCACCATGCTGAGACTTCCCCTGCCTTACCGTGCCTTGTGCTAGAAAGTTCCACTGTGTCGAGGCACTGACCCAAATCAGCTCTGACAGCTATAACTTAATACATTTTCACCATGTCCACATACAGTGCTAAATCAACTGACTCAGAACACTATTGCAATCTTAACCTCATAGGATTATACAAATTAGTGTTTGTAATGACCCTGTATATTTTTGTCAAGTAGGGTATATCATACTCTGTACATGCATTCTGTGTATGCATGGTCTGTCAGATGGTTGTATGTAAAGACTTTGATGTTTTATAAACAAAAACCTCAGATTCTGTTCTATGGTGCAAGCTCTGCTGGGTTTATTGCTTGCAAGGCATAGCACAAATACGCCCAGTTCATTAGGGTTGCTCTGTAATTGTCTGCCTTTGACAATGGTTATTAGCTTAAGGCCATATCCCCCAAGCCAATCCAAGATTCCAAGTTTCCTAGCTTCCCCTTTTATGTGCACCAGCCCACGTTGCTAAGAAAAACGTTGGCCTCATCCACACAAGTGCAGATGTTTGTTTCCATGGGGACAAGTATCATAGATTCATAGATGTTAGGGTCAGAAGGGACCTCAACAGATCATTGAGTCCAACCCCATGTTGAGACAGGAAAGAGTGCTGGGGTCAGATGACCCCAGCCAGATGCCTATCCAGCAATCTCTTAAAGACCCCCAAGGTAGGGGAGAGCATCACCTCCCTTGGAAGCCTATTCCAAATTTTGGCCACCCTTATCATGAAGAAGTTTTTCCTGATATCTAACCTAAATCTACTTTCTGTCAGTTTGTGACCATTGTTCCTTGTTACCCCCAAGAGGCGCCCTGGTGAACAGAGAATCTCCAATTCCTTGCTGCATGTCCCTAATGAATTTGTAGGTGGCCACAAGATTACCTCTCAGCCTTCTCTTGCTGAAGAGGTCCCAGTTCTTTAGTCTCCCACATAGGGCTTGTCCTATGAACCCCTAACCATACCTTGTGCCTCTGCTACTTGTCCCTGAGGAATGTCCATGCCACATGCAGGTTACCCTGAGTGGGGTAAGGGAGGCTGGGGCCAGCAGCTGTGCTGGCTCCACTACTCGTACTTGGGGTTCTGGGGTCCTTGGGGAGCTGCAGCTATGGCACTTCTGCAGCTGGCAGCCTGGCCAGTAGTCAGTGTGGCTCTGGCTGGCCAGGCTCTGGTTTTGGGCACAACACATTGCTGCCACATGCTCTGCTCTGCTTTTTTGGAGATCCCGGGGTCAAAAAAACCCCACCATGTTGCAAGGCAGCAGAGCAGGGAATGCCTGTATGTGCAGTGTGTAGTACCACAGGCAAGTCTGATGTGCCACATACTGTACATCTGCGCTCGTCTGGATGTGGTGGTTGAGTCAAAAGAGCTGCACATTTAGCAAAAGCATGTTTTGCATATTACATTCTGCTGGTATCTTGGATTGTCCTGAACCTGTCATGAATCCTAATCTATGTTCTTGTTCTTTCTTTATCATGCAAGTATTGCACCATCCTGTGCTCTATCCATGCCCCAAGGGTTATCGACCCAAGGCCTCTTTTTTTTTTTTTACTGACAGTCTGCAAACTTTTTGTTAATGAATGAGATATTTGCAACAATTTTTTTTTTGCTACCAGTAAAAAAATTCAATAAATCTTGAATTGGTAACCATGTGTGACTACAGCAACTGTTTTCCTTGCTGCTTCCCCTACCACATTCCCCAACTCACCCTACGCCCTAACACCTCCCAGAGAATCCTGTACTATGTTGCCCTCCAACCCACCATTCAGATATGCCCTCAGTGACTCCACTCCCTGCCATTCCAGCACAGACTGACTCCCAAAGAAGTCTACCTGTGACCCCACAGAATTACAGGATGGGAAGCAGAAGCAGCACATAGCTAGATGGGGGAGAGGTCTACAAAGCAGTCAGAGATGTCTTCCTTTGGGTGCTGCACTCCTGCTCAAACACCAAGTGGTGCTGCTCTGATCTGTCTGTGCTTCAATGAAGTTCAGCCTAAAACGTTCAAATCTGGGTCAGTTAAATGGAATTTATGCACTTAAAGAAATGACATTCAATGTTAATATTTCCCTCAGTTGGATTCAGTAGATATTCAACATCTCTGAAAATTAAGGCACTTGTTTGGAAGTCTGAGTATGGATTCAGATGCCTAACACAAGCATTAAGTTTGAAATTTTGGACTAAGAATTTTAAATATGTTAGCTACTAATATTAATCTATAAAATGAGTGCAAGCTAATTTATTTTTTCTAGCTTCAGGGCTTTTTGTATGTCATACCCTCTTTATCCATGCAATGAAACTATACTTGAGAGAAGGAGATCAGGTCTGACCTTATAAACACATAAGTAATTACACAAATTGATGTACACAAAATTATATGCAGAATTATGTAATTAAAACTATTAATAGTTTAACAGAAACAGTACCATTCTTTATATGTAAATGTACAGAAGATTGATTAAATATGTGTTACTGGCCCTCTAAATATATTTTGGCAAATTCAAATGTTAATTAGATTTTCACATTCAGTTTTGCTAGACAGAAATCAATGTAGAGTAAGGTTTAATATAACAAAATTTAATTGAAGTCCATAAGATCAGAATCTACAGCATATTTCACCTCAGACTCTTTTCATTTACTCTAATGTAAATCTTTAATCATTCCACTGAAGTCAAAAGACTATGTTTCTAGAATAATTTTAAGCAACTGCTATAGGACAGTGGTGCTCAAGCTTTTGGCCCTGTGTGCCAGATGTCTGATGTGGGCCTGGTCTGTATCAAGCTTCATGAGCCAGGATCAGACCCTAAGACTGGCAGGACCCCCTCCATGGTCTCAGGGCTCCTATCAGGCCCAGTGACCTGGCACTGCCCTCACACACTGGGTTTGGACCCCAGGGACCTAAGGCCCAACACCACTCCCATCTGTCCACTGGGATAAGGCACCCAATCCAGCATGCAAGGCACAGGGCTACCCATAGGTCCATGGGGAGTCCCACAGGCTGGATGATATGGCATTGAAGAATGGATCTGGCTCAAGGGCCAGGGGTTGAGCATTTCTGTTACAGGATGATTTTCTGCTCCTACTCAAGTCAGTAGTAAAACTTTCATGGATACTAGTTAGTTGTGCTGGGGAACATTTCAAGATGTTCCTTCTATCCTTCCTGCTACAACTACACCTTCTTACATCTCTATTATGTGAACTTGATGAATATTTTAGAGCCAGCATTTTAAGTGCTCAGTACTTAGCAGCTCACCTGCTCTGGGTTGGGGTGCATGCATCTTGCATTGGGTATGAAGATGGTAACTGAGCGACATCCTTGTCTGTTTGACCAAATAAAACAAGATTTTAATTATATAATTGTTTAAGGTATGAAATCACTGCAGGTAGTACGTTCATGGATTTTAAGGGCAGAAGAGTCATCTAATTCAACTTTTTTTAGTAACAAAAAATGCAGAGACTCATCCTGTAGTGCCTGCAACTAGCAAACAACTGGTACTTGAACTAAAGCAAATCTTCCTGAATGACTTCCAGTCTTGATTTAAAAACTCCAAGTGACGGAGGATTTAATGCATTTATTAGTCACCTAGCCATATATCAAGGTAAATTACAATTTTGTTCTACCTGCCATGCTGTAGGATAGCCCACGGTAGGGATGATAGTATGATTCCTAAGGACTGAAGTGCTTTAGGAGAACTATGCGAAGAAGTTGCACAGAATCTAGAGTAGCCATGTAAGTGCCATGTTTATTCTTTTCTTTCTGGGAATCCATAATTCATTCATAAATGTTGTAAAGCAAAATAAAAAGGAGGGAGGACTTGCAGTTTTAGAATGCAAGCCATTTAGGATATAAAGATTGACCAGAATTTAACATCTGAGAATTATTTTCTTAGTTCATGAATAAAAATGAATGAAGTAATTGATTAAAGTAACTTATTCTGATGAACTCTTTTTTTAGGGACAGTTTGCTGATTTAAAGCAGCTGTTGCTAACCCTTCCCCCACTACTGCCCAGATGTGGATTTTAATAGAATACCTTGCAAGCTCTTTTATTTTCTAAATATTATATTTTGGCACTGCTGTTTGACACTTCTGTAACATGATACGTGGTATAATGCTTCCTGTAATTCGTTAATTGGTGAAGATGACTGGACTTGGTCTGGCCTGATTGATATACAACACTTCATGATCATGTTGCATAATTCACATCTGTGAGCTTCACATTTAAGTGGATCATGATTACGATTTCTAATTAGTTTAGTTTAATCACAATCAATACACCAAGGAGAAATACGAGACAGCTAATATGATTTATTACTTATTCTTAGAACACTTGTCTTGGTTTTGGCATTTGTGCTATCTGTCTCCAGAATGCTCCTGCCTACTTGACAGCAACCTGTCAGTGTTGTTATGATTGCTCTGCACAGTGACTTTAACTGCCAGCTTTTTCTGCAGACATGGAAAATGATCAGTCTGCACTATAATTACAGCAACACAGCATATCTTAAATGCTTACCTGTAGATCTGTCAATTATAAAATGAAGTAGCATCAATATATATTACAGTCTGGTGCCATATCGCATAGTATCAGTGTAGAGGAAAGAAGGAAAACAGTGACTTACTGGTGACCAGGCTTTTATGCATGATACTTGCTTTTGAAGCCTCTCTCTCTTATCAGTTGATTTTCTACAAATAGATCTACAGGACACTGAAAGCTGTCCTTGTAACATTAAGTATACTTCAGGGAACCCTAAATACTAAGGCAATTCAGAAATATAAAGGATTTTTGTAAGATTTCTCTCAAATCTGTAAAGTCAGAGGCTGGATTTTTTTGGCATCGGTTTATTATTGATGAATATAGAGCCACGAGAAGACTTTAAGGTTGCATACAAAGTGTAACATTCCACACTTGTGTCCCATTGCATCTTCATTTTTCTAAGCCTCTACTATGGGCAACTTGACCCTGTTTTTATTGATTAATCTTTTACTCTTCCCTAATGAAAAATTCAAAGAAACTGCAGCAGTCCAGCTTGTTCTTTGAGTCTATGGGAAGTCCTCATGTAATACACTTACTGTTCCTCCCTCAGTACTGGATTCTTTTCAGACACTGCCAGTTGAGTATGGCTAGGCAGAGAACTCCCTATTGCATCTGCTTAGGATCACTCTTAACACATGATGAAAGAAAAATGCCAAAACCTTGATTCTCTGACTTGATACAGGAATGGTATTCCAGCCTTAATCATGCTTACACCTGGGTTTGGGCAATTCTGACTTGTGATTCTAATTTAAGATCTTAGATAACCCCTATACCATTGGAGGTTTGCTGTTGTGAAGTGAAACATTGCAGTGGCCTGCCTCTTCTTCCGAATGCAGCATGTCCTATATCAGGTGAAGGAAAAGAGATGACCCACCAGAAACACAGTTGTAATGAGGAGTTCCCTTTACTCTGCTGAGCATTTGCAGCTGAATGAAATAAATTCTTATGGTAAAATGAGTCATGCTGAAGGACCATAAATGAGCTTGCAAAACCTATCCCCAAATATCTATAGAGTAGATTTTCTGTGCTTTTGAGAAGTCAATTTTGTACTGTTCACAATGGTCAATATATCTTTTCTAGAATAATTTATTCTCTGATGCATTATCAGGTCATACTGATATGCCATGGCATTAGCCTGTGAGACCTGGGGACAGCTCTAAACTCACTAATGACTGTATAACAGCATTACAAGGAAGAGACAGAAAGATATGTATAGGTGATAAGGACTGAAAAATGGTCACAAATTGTAAATGATCTTTGGGACCGTGACTGAAAATGCATTAAAAGAAAAGATAAAAATGGTAGGCTAGACAAAATTTAAACAAAACAATTACACCTACTTCTCAGAAAGGAAGGAATATTTTTAACTGCAGACATGTATTATCCAGTCTGATGCTAATAATGTGTAACCCAAGGCAGCTGTGTGTGCATGAGTAAAAAACAAAAAACCTGAAAATGATCATTATTATACGTAATATTAGCTGGCTGTATTTTCTTTAGCTAGCTCCCTGTATCTCCAAGTCTCTCTGTTTTCTGCATTCTTTGATGTTTCTTTCTCTGCTTTAGGTTATTTTGAGTTTCTAATTTTGTTTCTGTTTTCAATAATTTAAACATAACATATTGCCATTCTAAGAAAAGTGTTAAATACATAGAATGTGCTAGTAATGCTTATTTACATATGCACTTTAAATCCAAACTGAACTATAATATTTTAAAGCACTCAAAAATAACCCCTAGAATTTACTGAATCAAAAGTCAAATTGTGTAACATTTCAAACACACAATTATTTCAGTAATGCAAATAGGTTAGGAAATGAGAACATACAATATAAGTCTGTATCAGTATAGATTAGAAATGAATACTTTCCTTAAGTAAAACAAATATAATTGTGGAGCTCTGGAAGAGGAAATCTGCACAAGAATTCCAATGCTGCCAATATCAAGTGTTCAAAAATATTTTTAGGACTCTCAAAAACATAAGACTGACCTAGAACATGGCCTTGAGAAATAAAGAGGCCAGGGAGGTGTGAATGATATAGATTTATGTTCCCGCAGAATGGGAAATAGGCTGCTAACTGCCCAAGGTATGTGTGTGTGGGAGCTGCTTGGTGAAAGGGGAGGAAGTGTCTGGTCTGCCTGGTGCTGAAAGAGAGAACATTTTTGAGGAATTAGTGGCCTGAGATTCCAAGCTTTGAGCAGTCAGGTTGGGGCAATTCACTGCTCCCCCCAGGCCCCTCCATCCCTTCTGAGGTTCTTAGCCACTATGTCCTGATAAAAGACTGTGACCATGGGGGTGGTCTGTACAAGCCACTGGTACCCCAGGGGCTAGGCTTAGGGTGGGGAAGGAAAGTGGTTTGGGTCTGGTGACCGCTTTCTGAAGACAGGCTTCCACAGAGAGAGAGATTTAGGCCAGTGGAGCATCACTATGCCACTACCTTCCCACCCCACTGGCTGTGGGCACATCCTGCCCACTCCCCTTGCCCTCTTCCCCCCAGGGGCTTCATGTTTCCTTTGGTGCCTGGGTCCCCATCATGGGCACATGGAGTGGGGTAGAGCTGTATTGTCCCAGGTAGGCAATGCCAGAATCTCTTGGTGCCAGCATCTTCACCAGAACTGGGGGTAGCAGTGGGTACTATGGGTGGTGCTGTAGCAGTGACCACTGTGCTGAAAGTCAGGGGACTGCGGGGGCACTCTGTGTGTCTGGAAGTGGGGTAGTAAGGAGATGTTGGAGGAGTGCAAGTCCATGGCATCTGTGTTGGAAATGATGTCTTGGGAGGCCACTAGTTTGGCTGTAGTGAGCTACTTGTTTGGCTGTTTGATTGAGAACTGAGGCAAGCGGGGTGGCTCCCATAAGGTGGAGGGCATGGTGTTGGGGTCCAGGTACTGGGTCCTGGTGACCATCATATCTGAGCTTTCCCTGTGGTCATGCACACCATGGACCATGAACTTGACCATGCCCAAGAAGATGTCAAAGGAGTTCACGTCCATCTGCAGCTGCACCTCCACTCCTTGATCCTGTGATGTTTTGGGAAATCATACCATTTGGCCAGGGTCCTTGGATACTGCTGCCAGAAGGAAACCTAATGCCTTTTGGCCCCCCAGCCCCTGTTCCTGGACACCTGGTTGACCTACCATCCCTTGTCCTTCCTGCACCTCTTTGTGCAGTGGGGACCCTGCTGGTAACTCCTCCTGCCCACCCCATGTATGGTGCCATACGTATGCAGGGTGATGATGGCCCTGTCCATGGCAAGGAACCAGAGCATCTCCTCATAGAATGGCATGCTGTTCCTTCTTCTCCCAGACACTTTATTAGCTTCATGCAAACACTTGTATTGGATCTTCATCCATTTCATCTTGCCCTGGCACTGTGCCCAGTTACTTTTGTGGCCCCATGTTTACATCTGTTGCAAAAATGTGCTTGAGCACAGCCCTGTTATGGTGCCCTTTGCAAAGATGGTCCTGGGTCTCCTGCACACCCCAGATGATGACAAGATCCCTCATTTCCCCATAGCCCCAGTTGTGTGACCAGGGTTGGGTACTCAAGGAGGACAAGATAGGATCTTCCATGGTCCACTGTGGTGCTCATATGGTCTTGGCATCTACAGGTGGATGAGGATCCAGCTGTGGGGGAGGGAGGGAGGGAGGGAGGGAGGGAGGGAATTGTGGGTGCATGTAGGTGCAGGTCCTTGTTCATGGCTCTCCATCTTACTCCATCTGGGTGTGGCCCATGCTCCAGAATGACTAGGGCTCCACTGGACAGGTCTCTCCCACAACATTGAACTTTCTAGGGGCTTCCAGCAGATGCCCCTATGATTCTGGCAATGTCTCACACCCCAGCCTGGAAATTTTCAGTGACTTCTACCTGCAACACCAAGGCAACTGGCCATGCCCCACCTGCTCCTGAAATTTCCAGGAGCATCTGCTTACTTGCCCCATCTTGGAGACTCAGTGCCCCCCTCCTGGCCCTAGTACTCTGGGACCCTGTAGCCATGGGCCACAAAAGCTTTGGAGCACACAAGGTGCACATTGCCTGGGTATCTGCCAACAATGGTTAAGCTGCTGAGGTTAAAGGGGACACATCTACCTGAGACACTGACTGCACAATAGCCAAATAATACTGTGCTAATACACTACTGCACAGTATTATTAGGCTACTGTGCAGTAGTATCACTTAAAAAGATGTTTGCCAGCACTACTGTATAGTAACTCTGGTTACTGTACATTTATTTAGTACTTGATTATACAAGTACTAAATAAGTGTGCAGTAACCACTGCATAGTAGCATCTCCTGTAGACATTGCAGGTCCAGTCCTGATGTTCTGCCCCACACCACCCCATCCTCCCAAATGCAAGCTGTTCAAGCCTGCTTTAGCTTGGGAGAAGTGGAGAGGTGGAGTGTCTAGGTTGCAGGATGCATGGGTCTGGCGTCTGAGATGTGGTGTGTGGGTGCCAGGGTTAAGGTTCATGGGGCTTTGCTGGAGTGTAGGGCCATGAGGGTCCCAGCCTGACTATGTGGGTGCCAGAGTTGGGGTCTGAGGTTGTGCCTCAGTGTAGTTGTTCTCCTGGGCTCAGTTTCAGGGTCTGCATGTACACTGTGGGCTGCTCTGTGATGAGGTGTTGGAGGTGTGGGGGCATGAACCTGGGGACTCAGCTGTCCAAGTCCCACAGCTCATGTGAGGGACACAGATGCCTTTCTTTCCCCCATTATTACCCTATGGCTGACAGATACCTGGAGGCTGGGTGAGGGACTGTGCTTGCTTGGCACTGGGACAGCCCAGAGGTGGGGACAGTTGGGCACTCAGCTGGAGCAGCCAAGTGTGGGCCAAGTGCTAACCTGCCTCCTTATGAGGGAATTGGGGGGTGGGGGTGATGCTGGAGGATAGCTATTTAACTTGAATGGATAGGGAAACAAAATACAAGTTCAATACATTAGTCACACCTAAATCAATCTCAATGAGTATATGTCAGATGAGGTCTATTCTAGGTCATTTGTGCCATTTTTAGTCTGGTCTATGTTCACTGAACTTCTGTACACATAGACCAGACTTTGAGTCCAAGTGTAATGTCTGTACATGACCTTTCTGAAAACTTGCTGACCAAACACTATATCCTTCTGACATCCCTCCCCCCACCTTCAGAGTCTACTATCTGAAATCTTTTCATTTTGTGAGCCAATGAAAAGACAGGAAGAGGTGGTCTTCTGGAGGTCTTATATATATATTTATATGGAGTTTCTGTATTTTGTGCATTGCCTTACTTCAACTCCTGGGAGGAGTTTAGTCAAATTCTATACATGTACTATAGATGTTGCACTAATATATATTTTACATAACAATTTATTTATTTTTTAATGGGTTTTCTTGGATTTTCCCCTAAAGGAAAGGAAAAAAAATACAGTTTTAATAAAATGATTTTTTTTCTGAATTGTTTAGTGTTCTAGTTCATTCCAGAGCATTATAACTTTGGAGTTTTACCTCACAACTGAGCACCACCTTGCTACATTTCTGTATGTACTAGCTAGTTATGGTTATCATCTATGAAATCAGAAACATTTCAGGAAAAGTTACTGGAAGGCCAAATATTAAAGTTTCATAATGAATTTAACCCTTAATATTATTCCTTGTTGGAAGATCAGAATTTCATTCACAATGTCACTGGCAAATAGGAAGTGCTCAGTGACAAGGTTGTTCTAGGAAACACCTAATCTACCCCTTAAAAGAAGAGAATAAGACAAGAAAAGGCTTGTGTGTTTACATTTTCATATTGCATAGACTGCTGCCTATGCAACATCATATTATAATGTAGGTGTATTATATTCAATAAGCTTTTCACTTGTCATTGTAAGAGATACCAAAAATTGATATAGATTCCATCTTGTGTTTCAGTGAAGCATATTTACAGTGACCTCATGTTTTTTATATCAAGTTTGATGAAATCAGATATATTGCTTTTCTTTTATTAGTTTGTTGGTATTGTTGCACCATAACTTGTGATTTTGGATCCTGCCAAGTAATCTGTTGGCATGAGCTGATTCAGAATCAGGGTGATGGACATGTAGTCACATCCCTACTCCAGTGATGTGCCACAAATGCAGTGAAGAGAGGTCTTAAATATGTGCCACACTGCTGAAGGAGGTGTGACCACAACTCCTTGCCGTGACCTTGGACACCAGTGAGCTCACAGAGCAAAGGAACCTCCTGCAGCTCCGGCTTTCAAGCAGCTCTGGAGCCAGGGCTGGCCCACAATTTTTGGGGCCCTCTGTGAGATGTGGTTTTGGGCCCCCCTGACGCGAAGAAGACAATGTCAGCAGTGGTGACTGGGGGGGCGGGGAGGGGTGACAAGCAGCTGAATGTGAAGCCAGCAGTGGCATCGACATAGGGGATGCACTAACCCGCCTGGCTGGGACGTGAGGGTGTTTCAGTGTAGGGGCTGCCTGATGGCTAGACTTGCACTGGAGCACCCTCATGCCTCAGCTAGCCCCTCCACAGCATGTTGAGCTGGGTCAGAGCACCCTTGAGCTGGCAGGCTGACCTCCACAGGCACGTGTAAATGCAGTGCCCAGGAGCAATAAAGTCCGGTGCAGTAAGTGCTGGCGTTTATTGCTTTGAATTAATTGCATATGTAGAAGCACCCATTAAAGCAGTCACCCTTAACCCTGAGTAGATATATGGGACTTTTTAAAATCAATTAGGAAAGTATAATGCAAGAAACTCTTTTTTATTTGGAACACTGAAATGATCTCCCTTTTTGTCTGTAACTACAGTGAAAATACATAAAGAAGGGAAAATAAAAAAACATCCAAAGATAAAAGTTTAAGCATTTCATAGATTGAATTTGCACTGGTGATGCTAGTTGTTGTGTATGTGTGTGTGTGTATAGATTTTTTTTTATCTTTAACACTGTAATGGGTTATAAGTGCATTTGTACAATGCAGCTATAAAGAAACAAATTGATCTTTTTCACAAAGATCTGTTGCTGTTTTATTACATTTGTAACCTATTTAGATAGAGAAGAAAGGAAAGGAAGAAATCCTGCTTTGGTTTAGCGTCTGCTGTCTCTGACATATGAGTGTGAAGGGCCAAATCTAGTTCATATTCAATGGAATGTTTCCTTTAAAATCATTAAGAACAATATTAATAGTAAAGCAATAAACTGCAGCTTTTCAAAAGACTTGAGAACTAGATACCACCCCAGTGGTTGGAATTTAGACCTATAAGTACTATAAAGGCAGGCATATTTCAAATAAGACAGTTTAATTGATTTAAAATAAAACAGGGAGGCAATGCTTCCACTCTATGTGACACCGGTCAGGCTACAGTTGAAGTACTACATCCAATTTTGGGCGCTGCACTTTAAGAGGGATGTAGAGAATTGTGGTTCAGAGGAGAGCCACTTGTATGGTCAGAGGCTTGTAGGCAAGGCCCTACGAGGAGAGACTGAGGTACCTAGATCTCTTCAGCCTTCTCAAGAGAAGGCTGAGAGGTGATCTTGTGGCTGCCTATAAATTCATCACGGGAGGACAGAAGGGAATAGGAGATGCTCTATTTACTAGGGCACTCCCTGGAGTAACTAGGAACAATGGCCACAGATTGATGGACAGCAGATTTAGGTTGGACATTAGAAAGAACTTCTTCCTGGTGAGAGTTGCCAGAATCTGGAATGGACTTCCAGGGGAGGTGGTGCTCTCCCCTACCCTGAGGGTCTTCAAGAGGAGACTGGACAAACACCTAGCTGGGGTCATCTGACCCCAGTGCTCTTTCTTGCCTAGGGCAGGGCGTTGGACTCAGTGACCTACTGAGGTCCCTTCTGACCATAAAATCTATGAAAGACAGTTTAATGGCCAGAATGATTTTAGGAGGTGGTGTGCTAGAGTGAGTAGAGCAGGGAATGGGTCCCAAGACTCATATAGTAGGTTATTTTCCTAAAAATCTAAAATGATATTAATGACAATTTTTCCTCAAACTACATTAGAGTAGATACCTTCAGTAAATGAATTATGATATTATTCTGCACTTAGCTTCATTTTTACTCATTTTATTATATTTGGTTACACTGAAATCTCCAAAAAAATTGATGATGCTGTCCTTTTCTGTCACTGGTGTTAATGGATTTTTCATTTTGCTATATATACCCAAAGTCACAATAGGTTCCTATCTTGTACAATCTCTTTTCACCTTGTAGCATCTTTGCCTGTCCAATCTGGATTTGCTTTTATATTATCTTCCCATTGTTGCCTTGGTCTGCCTTGAGGTCTGATACCAGGCAGGGATCCAGACATGCAGGCATGTGTGGTTTGTGGTGCTGCACACCACTTTGCAGTGCCAGAAACTGTATGAGTTGCATATTAATCAATGCTTGGCACTGCTAATTTGCAATGGTGGGGCAAAAGAAAATACCTGGAAAAAATATGGCACAAACCACACCAAACTGGTGAGCGCTGGGACAAACACAGCCTAGGTTGCCTGCTTTCCCATCTCTGCATGCTGTGGAGTCCCTGTGCTGAGGCATGCTGCACACCAGCCAGCCGCTCCCTGCCTGGCTGGGGCGCAGCGTGCCTTGATATGGAGGAGTAAGCAGCCTTGGGTTGGCTGCTTCCCTGTCTCCACATGCCTCAGTGTGGGGGATAGCTAGCCCCTGCTAAGGCACCCTGTCCCCCAACCACCCCCTCCACCGCCAGCACATGGAGCAGCAGGACAATGTGTCCTGCTTCAAAGCACACAGGCAGGGGTATGCACTGGGGCATTAAGTAGTGACACAAATTTGTGCCACTACTATTTGCGCTGCTATAATGGCATGCCCCTGCTTGTGTGGAACCAACCTACCACAGGCCAAATTATTTGGGAATAGTTTTGGTTAACTCAAAACTACACTTTTGGCAAATAAACTATTCATCTGAAAAATCTCCCCAGTTTTAGTTACAAGCATTTCTACCTGCAGGCTAATTCAAAATGTTCCTCTTATAACAATGACAGACTACCACATCTTTACCCCAGCACTCTGTGCTACTACTCATGTTACTTTTCATAGTATCAGATCCACAATAGTCAGTGAGCTTCTTCAAAATCTGCCACAAAGTCAAAACCTTATCAGGGATCAGTAAGAGACAGATGAAATACCTGCTCAAGTTGTATGTTATTTTTTCCCCCTCCAGCTCATTATTCCAATTTTGTAATATGGCGAATGTATTTCTCACCTGTGGTGAATAAGCATAAATCTTTCCTATAGGACTTGTATTTCTTCACATTCTTATAAGTATCACCAATGAACTCCTAGTAAATACTGGATCATTTCAAAACCTTAATATTTATTTAAATGTCTACCTTAAGGCACTTTTATCTGAAACTTTCCATATCAGATCCTAGATTCTTTAGACAAAATGACATGCCAGCATCAAATTCATGTTCACCCCCCCCCCCCAATCCCCCCCCCCCCCCAACCAAAAAACCCAGGGCAATATCATTAGGGATCCAGGTTTTCCATTTCCCAGAGAATAACAGAAAAAATGTGGATTTCCCCTTTTACCCATGAAAAACACAGATTTTTCATTTTAATAGAGAAGCACATGGATTTTAAACTTTTGCAAAGACCCATATACAGGCTGGTAGAGTTCCAGCCAGCAAGGCGCTGGGAGCAGTGGGAGGAGGGTGGTCAGGCAGGGAGTGCCAAGTGCATGTACATGCACATGGCCACCAGGCAGCCTGGAGAGCAGCTCTTGCAGGTAAGTGGCGGGGCGGGGCAGGAGAGATTGAGGCCCCATGGGGAGAGAGGAATTGAGATGGGCAGGGCTGGGGCTGGGGTGCTGCCCAGCTGGGCAGTACGTGGGGCTTGGAGCCCAGGGCTGAAATGTGCAGCCACAGGGCCCTGATGGAGAGCAGGATGGAGCTGCAGGCAGCTCACCCAGGGAGTGGGGGGATGGGACTGGCTCCCCTCCACTGCATGCATGGCTGGGGGGGAGGGGGACATGTGCCCTCCAGGTCTGTGGGGGTGGGACTAGGTGCAGGTGGTGGCACAGAGTTGTGCCCCTCAGTGCTGTTGTGTGGGAAGGGGGCACCTTGCCAGGCCAGCACTGGGCTTGTGGCAGCAAGGAGCTTCCCTGCCTGGCCCCATTCTCCCCTGCCACACTGGGTCCTGCCTGCTGGCCACAGAGGCCCCAGGAGGTCATCAGGGCAGGGAACCCAACTCCACCGCAGGCAGCTTGCACCCGCCTCCACCCTGCACACAGATCTGGGGAGTACATGTCTCCCTGCCCCCCTGAAGTGTGTGTGGTGGCAGGGAGCCAGCTCCCCCCCGAGCCCACAGTGGCCAGCCTGTACCAGGCCCTGCCATGGGCTCTCCTCTGGCTGTGCCACCTGCAGGGAAGGGGGACCCAGGCTCTGTGCTCCACTCTGCCACAGCAGCTGCCTCTTACCATGGACAACAGCCATGGCTCGGGCACTGCTGTGGGGGGCAGGGGGCTGAAGACCCCAGTTCCTGGCCACATAGCCATGGCAGCTAGGGTCTGGCAGGGCTGGGGATGTAGAGGGCTGTGTGTGGGGGCCAAGGAGCACCAGCAGGGATAGGGGGCTGTGGGTGGGGAGTGAGGGACACCAGCAGGAGTGGGGGGGGCTGTGGGTGGGGAGTGAGGGTCACTGGCAGGGCCAGGGAATTGTGGGTGGGGAAGTAGGGGCACCAGCAGGGCTGGTGGGCTGTGGCTTGGGAGTGAGGGGCCTGGACCTGCAACCTGGTGAGCTAAAGGAGTAGGGGGAGCTCTGATATTCCATGATAAAAAACCCAAAATCAAATACCAAAATGTATAGGTATTTAGAATGTATTTTGTTAAAGTGATTGAGACACTAGTAGGCTTCCAAATTGCTTTAAAATTGCAAATATAGCAATAAAATATTGTGTTCAACTGATATATATATATATGCTGATGCTGACCCTTGCCTCCTCTACCCCACCCAGAGCAATTTGCTGCATGCCAGAGCACATGTACATAAGCATTCCCCAGGGACCAGTAGCAGCAGCACAGCTATGTCCCGCTGCTAGCTGTCCCTGGGGAAACGCACGGGTGCGCTTGTCTGAACATACCCAAAGGAGGCAGGAACAGAGGCTTAACTAATGCATTTTGTGTCCTGTGTAAAATTCACCTTGTGCTCCTGGGGAGCAGGGGGATAGTAGGTGGGGAGTCATGATAGTCTTACCTGCCCTGAGTGTCCCTGCATTCAACTCCTCCAGCAAACCAGTGCAAATTGTTGCTTTACCATAGCCTAGCTCTCCTGGAACATGCACCCTTGCCATAGGTCTTCCTGGTTGGAATCTGTATGTTCCTCCTGAAACACAGGGGGTTGAACAGTCCCACCTGCCCAGCGCATCCTGTGGTTCTGGGAGCAGTATGTGGGGTGGAACTGGACAGGGCTGTAGGAAGAGTGCGGGCTCCAATTGCAGTTGCTTCCAGTTCTGCCCCTGCAGAAAGCAAGTGGAGCAGTTCCCCAAAGCCATAGGGCACCTGCAGTCTGGTACACCTGGAAGGGACTCATGGTATGCCAACTGAGAACTACTGGCATAGCATATATCGCATTGGGAGGTAGGATGCTTCTTAGATTTTTTTTCCAGTTCTAAATTGGCAGTTCTATCTATTGTTAGACAAGGCCCCAAATAATAGTCTATGTTACATCAGTACAAAAGCATATTCTCTGTTTTGAAACAATTCCTTTAGATGATGTAAGCAAACCTATATTGAAATCCAAGGATTTAAACTCTGTGTTTCCATATAATAAATATTCCAGAAAATGTTTTTACATTTTTTACGTATGTCAGAACTATGATATCTGATCTAAGAGTAGCATTTAAAATTTCTCTCTTGATGACACATTTTCTGGAAAGACTGGGTTGTAAAACAAAAGACAGTTTAAAAGCTGTTCTTTTGGTGGCTGTGGTAGGCTGTTAACAGTAGAACTATAGCAGTACATATTTCCTCCCTGAGCTAATATTCACAGTTCTCTCTCAGTCAGTAAATAATTGTTTGCTATAATCTATTGTTGACTGGATCTTTTGATCCACAACCGATGTCTTTGTTCATCAGGTGGCTTTGCTTTCTATAGCAGGTGCTCTTAACAACCCTCCTCCCCTCAGCCCTCCAAGGTTGATTGTAGCTTGGCTTTCTCTCTTGCTGTTAACTCTTCTCTTCAAGCATCTAAATTAAGTGCTGCCTACCTTCTCTTAGACCAGTGATTCTCAACCTCTGTTAGACTCAAGGCACTTCTTGATAGACTCAAGGCATCGTTCTGAAAATACTAGCTCTTATTCTTTCTGACTACAGAAAAGTAAAAACGAATATAGCAACTCTTCTGTTGCAAAAACCCCAGAAAGATTACAGCAGGTCAGAATGTTTTAACACTGCGAGTGCCTATTTGAAAACTCTGGGGTTATCTTATGAATCATGTTTGCATATCTAACAGTGCTAACATTGTGTGGCAGCCATTGGCATCCTTGAAAGGATCTCAAGGCACCCCAGGGTGCTACAATACCTGGCTGAGAATCACTGGCTGACAGGCAACTAGCTGCAGTAACAATATACGGATAGCCATGACACTAATGACCATATGCTCTTGCATACCACATGCCCCCAAATAAGACCCACACCTTATTTTTGGAAAGCATGATGTAGGAGTAAAAAAAAGATTTTTCCAGAGTCATGTTCTACAGCTAGCTTTTTCATGCCAGCAAACAGGATGGGCATAGTCCAGTGTTAACCCTTTTACAGCTGTTCTGAGAAGCCAAAAACTGTTTCCAATTTGAGAATATCTGTGAAAAGGCTAAAACTGAACTGTTACCATCTTGCTTGCTGCCAGGGAGGGAGAAGCTGGTAGCCATTTTGAAACATAGTAGGGGCATCTATATGGGTACTTTTCTGTGGAGTTGACTAGTTAGTTCCTCTGTAAAGCATCACTGTCTACACATGTGGTGCTATTAGGCAAGAATAAACCAAATAACTCTGTTGTAGTATAATATTGCTTGACACAAGTACTATACTACAGTTGAGTTCTTTACTCTTCTGCAACAGAGAGGGGAGACCTATAAAATACACAAGCACACTCTTGTGGATTACACATATCTACAAAACTATAGAACTGATTCTGGACAGCATGGAGCTGCATAGCTTGAAAAATTTAAACTTATGACCTCTGTTAAAATCCTTGAATTGTAAGAATTAAATCATTTGCTTTTAAAAAATGGTCTAAATATTTTCAGGAATTATTATTATGACTCATAATTTAATTAATATATAAAATGCTTATTTTTGAATGTGTTGAATATGTACATAGTATAATTAATTTAACTGCAGACATAGGACCCCCTTTCATAGGGAATTAAATCAGTACAAGCAAGCAGGAGTTTCAGGAATGCAAGATGGGATAAGTGGTTTTCAGACAAACAGTACAACTTCAGCATGAAATACTGACCCTCAGCATGTTTAATTAATTTCTTAATCCAAAAACTCTGCCAGCCTGCTTCATCACTTGATACTAATGAAACAATGTAAGTCACTCAATGTAACCAGCACATGTGGATATTGTGGTTTAAAAAAATGTTTTAAAATAATTAAATGGAGTTTTCTTTAAAGCCATTTTTTTAATAAAGTAAAGCAAGTTAAAAGTGGTCTGCCAGTGATTTCATCATATATCTATATTTTGATCAAGATTTTTCAAGAGACTGCCAAATTTAAATGCTTCCAATTTTTGAATATTTAATTCAAGATATTTTAGAGGGGGCTCACTTTTTAGGGCTGGTGCTCAGGCACTTTACAAAAATCAAGTCCCTTCAGAGTATTTTTAATCTAGGCCTCCAAATGATGGGGTGTAGGAAGGGGGGTTGTGGGGGTGCAAGATCACTGTAATTTTTTCAATTGTCTTTAAGTGTGTTTTCCCCAGAACACACAGATCCCTTTTAAAATCTCTCTGCTGTTTTACAGTAATTTGAAAAAGAGGCAAACAAATAAGGAAATTAAGTTTTAAAAAAAGCAATTCAGTAATGAGTGAAACCCAGCAACAGATGAGGCTTTGTCCTGAATTCACCCCTCTGTGCAGATTTGTGTGTGATGTGTAACTGAGATTAGTTTGGGTTCATGGACCTACAATACCCATTCTCCCCAAAGCTAAGTAAGGACAGGGTTCCTCCTTTTGTTCTGAATGTGATTCCTTTTACAGTTTCTGACCTATTTTTTTCAATATTGGTTTTTGTTGCTCAATAAAATAAAACCACATGTTTGTGCCTCTTTATATCAGTTTGTTTGAAGGTCAGTTAGATGCCTTCAGTTTGGGGAATTCATAATTTCTTTTGGCCAATAAATTTGTTTTGTTAGTGGAACTATAATACCCAATATCATTTTTTGTGACTAGTGTATGTATGTGAAATTTAAATGGAGTCACATGACATTGGATATTGCATCTATAAATGTCAGAAGTGTGTTATCAAGGAAGAGGTAGGATAAGATTATGCCAATATTGAGTGGGGGTAAAAACAGACATAATATGCTTGCAAGAGTGTGGAATCCCTTGGGAGAGGAGTTAAAATGTGTTTTGTAAAGAGATAGGAATGGGGTTTATCTTCGTGGGTCGGGTTAGATGTAAACAAAGCAGCTGGAGTCATGATTTTGCTCAAGAGTGAGGAAGTGGAAGTGCACCAAATGCAAGTGATTGTGAAAGGGAGACTGCAATGGATGGTGATGGATTTTGAAAATAAATTGTTACAGATTTTTATTATATACATGCCAGCTGAAAGAGAACAAAGGATCACCTTGTTTATGAAATAAGAAGTGTATGTAGGTGGAGGTATACACCAATTTTAGTAGAGGATTTTAATTGCATTATGGAGGAGGGGGATAAGAGAGGGGATGGAGAAGATGTGGAAGTTAAATATTCAATTATTATAAGATGAGAAGACTTGTTAAGAACATGTGGAACTGTATAAAGGATGGAGGGCTTTCAAGAAATATTACAAAAGGACTTTATCATAGTCCACCACTCTGGAAGTGGTGGACTATGATAAAGAAAACAAGAATAATTTTTCAAAAATATTGGTCGAAGAACAGTGAGGAAGAGGGTGGAAGAGTTAGAACTTCAGGAAAGGAAGCAGGAATTATTAAAGGGGGTGGTAAGAGGATTATGAGTGAAAGAACAGGAAAATATAAAGTGTTGGACTGAAGAATGGTTCAAAAGGAAAATGGATGAGGAAATCTTTCTGACCAGAGCTCCTTGGTGGAGAAGGGGGAAGTATGGTGTAAGTATTTTTTAGCTAAATTGAGAAATAAAAGGAAGGAAATAAAAGCACTGAGAATTGAAGAAGGAATGCAAATAGGAGAAAGTGTGAAGGTGTTGGACATGGCAGCAGAGTTTTTTTTATAAGGCATTGCACAAAAGAAGAGGTATGGATGGTGGAAAATGAAGGTGTTCCTTGAGGAAATAAAGGAAGGAAGAGAAGATGGAAAGAAACTAAAATTGGAGGTGAAGTTGAATATGAGAGAGGTGGAGGATTACTTAAAATCTTGCAAGAGAGGGAAGGCACCAGGAAGAGACTGACTTCTGATGGAATTCTATGAAAAAAATTGGCAATGGTGGGGGACATATATAGTAGAGACATACTGGGAAATAATGGAGGGTAGGGAGATAGGGAAGGATTTTGAAGAAGGTGCAGCATTTTGATATTCAAGAAGGGAAAGAAAGACATGTTAGACAACTGGAGGCCAGTAACCCTTTTAAACGTAGACTACAAATTGATAGCAAAAGTACTTGCCAAAGGAATGCATGACTGTTTAGTAAATATGATGCAAGAAAAACAAATACGTACCATTCCTGAGAAGAAGATATCGCAGAACCTATGGTTAATGACAGCGATCATATCAGATGTACAAGAGAGGAAAAGAAACATGGTAATAATGAATTTAGATGTAGAAAAAGCTTATGACAGGGTTGAACATGATTTCATGTTTCAAGTATTGTGGATGATGGGATTTCCAGTGAAGATGATCAGATGGGTTGGATGGATGCTATACAGTAAAGCAGAAAGTCGAGTACTGGTAAATGGTTACCAGCAAAGCAAAGCAGTCTCCATGCAGTTGAGCAAAGCAGTCTCCATGCAAAGAGAGTAAGACAGGGATGCCTGCTGTTCCCCACTCTTTCTATGTGTGTGATGAATCCATCAATGCAGTGAATTCATGCTGATAAGCTAATAAGTGGTGTAAAGATACCAGGAGAAGAAGATAAACATACATTGTACATGCATGATATAAACATAGTGGCTCAGGAAAAAGAATCAAGAGAGTATTGAAGCATACTGAGGACTATGGTGAAGTGTCAGGAGTGAAGTTAAATAAGATGAAAAGTACATTGATGAGTGTGGGGAACTGGGAGAATTTACAGAATTTCAGATTGTGGGTGGTATAGGGTGTAATCAAGATTTTAGGAATTCTAATGGATGCCAAAGGGAAAGGAACAAAGGTGTGGGAGAAGTTAGAGATAAGAGTAAGACAGATATTAGGATCATGGAGTGGTTAAATGTTCTCTTTCAAGTATGGAGTGGTTGGGCTGAAAATGGTACTTTTGTTGATTATCCTTTACACAGGAGTGTTGTATCCACCATCACAGGAACAGATAAGGAGAGTACAGAGGCATATATGTCTTTTTTGGATGGGGGGCAGGGGGGGAGTAAAAGAGAAAGGGTAGGCAGAACAGATCTATACAAAGCCAGGGAATTAGGAAGTTGGGGAATGCCAGATTTTGCAAAGCTTTGTGTATACTTACTTTATAAGTATGCTCAGTAAAGAGATAATGGCGGGAGTGGGAAAGACTGCATATTTCTGCTGTTACCTGGCAGGGAGAATGTTAAAAAGATGGGGTGTGTATGGGGAAGAATAAAAAAAAAACATAGGTCTGACAGCCACCAGCCCACTGTGTGAAGATAGAGAGCTTTGTAAAGGTAAATAAACTTGAGCAAATGGGATTAGAGTGTTTGAAAGACCATAAGAAGGTGATTAATATAATACAGAAAGATAAGTTAACAATAATTGGGGATCTAATGGAAAGACAGATGGCAAATGTGTGGAAAGAAGTGGGAGATAATTGCGTGACTGTTCACATTACATGACACCAAATGTCATTGTAGTGATATGGAAGGTGAAAAATCTACCATTGGTCAGGGAACTGGCTTTCACCAGAAGAGAATGTTTGGAGTTGGCAATTTATAAATTGAAATACTATGTGGATCAAGATACAGATGAGATGAAAAGGAGAAGGCAGAGAAGAGATGTAGGAAAAAGAATGGCATTATTTATTTCAAAGGGAGAAGGGGATGGAGTAAAAGTTGTTGCTTCCTCTTGGGTTCAGGGTGAAATGTGAGACATTATGTGTTCATGGTTAAAAGGGGTGTCAGAAGAATAAGGTATTATTCTAGGGGAGATTGTCAAGTTTTATATAAATGTAGTTTTGTTAAGTTGTTTTGTAATACTAAAAAGAGGTTCCCATCAGGATTTCAGCCTTTTTGGCTAAGATCAAATATATCTTATTCAGATGGGCTGTGGTAGTAGTGTTGCCCTGTGGGGTCAGGCCAACTCTCAGGATCTCAATATTGCACTGTAGACAGGAGGGTGTGGCACAATTGCACATATACAAACACACAACTCAATTAGGTGCATACACACACACACACACACACACACACACACACTACCAACTCAGGCACATACACATTGAAACCAGCCTAGGCACATGCATACCTATCACCAATTCAAGCACATACAGACTACACACTAAAAATTAGACAAAAATCAATTCCTGCACACTCAGTACACATACACAGATTACTAATTCATATATCATGCACACAATAAGATATATATATACACACACACACACAAAACCCACCTATGCATACACACAGGTAAGTTCCTAGCTTGGATGGTACAGTGTGTATGTGTGCTTGGGGTACCTGGGATACTTGGGGGAAGGTTACGGTGAGAGAGAGAGAGTGTTAAATTGTAGGAAGTGAAAGTTGACAGAACCAGGATTAGAACTGTTGGACTAGAGAGAAGCTGGCTGAGGAACTGAGGCTTGGGTTTACTTAAGATCAAGCTGCCCCAGGGTTACTTGAGATCACTGGTGCTTGGGGTGGGGGTAGGAAAGCCTGATGGCAAGGAGGAGAAAGCCAGATAAGAGAGAGAGAGACAGAAACCTGGGATCATGGGGCTGGAAACTGAGGCAGACAGCTGAGATATTGGGAGGGGGAGGGGCCAGTTAAGTGGTGGCTAGGAGGAGACAGCCAGGAAATAAACTGAGGCAGAAACCTGGTTGCTCAGGGGAAAAGGCAATGGGGATAAGACAGTGGCAAAGAAAGAGAGGGTTTGGAGGCAGAGAGGAGCTCAGGACAGGTGTTGGAGGTGGCGGTGAGCCAGAAGCAGGAGAGGGAGAAATGAGACAGAAGTTAGAGG
>NW_005842157.1:105998-142469 GCF_000455745.1 Alligator sinensis | reverse complement strand
TGTGTGGCATGGTGCTGGTCCAGATGGAGTCCCAAGGAGTCAGTCTTCACTACCCCTTTTATGGGGCAGATTACCTCTGATCTCCTATGGGGAGGGCCTGTCCAGGAAAGGTCAGTCCTGTTCCAGAGGGTTCCAGGTGTTCTCACTGAGCATGTGCAGCCTTGGCACAATGGTGGGTTGCCTCATCTTTTGTTTCTTGAATGCTAAGGGTAGTTCCAATGGCTAGATCATTGGTCCAGGTATTGGTGCTGATGGTTTGGTCGTTCAGAAGGAGATACTTTTAGACGTACTGCCGTTGTCTCTCAAGCACCCTCATTCATCCCCATTCATTCAGGAACCAAGTTTTGTAGGAGGGGTAGTGTGAGTCATAGGTTACAAAACCGGGCATGGGGATAAGATGGAGGCGTGACATTACAAGATGGAAACTTGACATGACTTACGCTAACTTACATATATAGGCCTAAAATAGTAATCACACAATATAAAAGCAGTAAAAAAATCAATACAAACATAATAATTATCACTTATAAAACAGTGGATATCTATAAGAAAATAGTAGGGCACTTATTTGCAGAGGAGAGAGAAATAAAACTTACTACCTAAAATAAAATGTTAAAGCTTATCCTACATCTTAGTTTACTTATACTTATCTATAGGGAATAGAGAGGGAGAGACAAAGTCAGAAATGGTTGGGGAAGGGGAGGGAATGTATTTTAAAAGGCAAAAAAAAGAAAAACTGGGGGTTTTGCTACAGTAGGTTCCTATGAGCATCTTTGCCTTTTTGGCTAAGATCAAATGTACCTCACACTGCTGGCATCTTAGGCAACCCTGTGGAAGCACAGGGAGATGAAAGGTTCTCAAGAGCAGTGGGACCCAATGCTCCTCACCTTTTGCCAGATGAGAACGAGTTGAGGACCTGGAAACCCCTGGACCTGCCAGATTGCTGGCTAGGGACTGCAGATGGCCCTCTGAGTGAAGTAGATTGGCTCAGGCATGGTGTGCAATAGCAGACTCCAGCAGAGCTCAGGTCCACCAGGGCAAAAGATGGTGGTGGACCCCCAGATGGTGACAGTCCCCTGAAAAGAGAAGGAGTCCTGGACCCTGGCGATGAAGGAGCCCTGGATGATAGGATACCCTCACGGATAATGAAGAACCCCAGACTGAAGAGGATGCCAGATGATGGAGGACCCTAGACAATGGAAGACCCCACACACACATGTCAGAGGACCCCAGACTGAGGGACCCCTCCCAGCATCAGAAGAGGACCACCCTGGATGATAAGGGTGCCCTGAGACAATGTAAGAACTCCTCTGGATGGACTCCTCTGGACACCAAAGGACCCCCTCAGATGATGAGGGGATGAAGAGAGATCCCTCCTGGACAGCCAGAAACCTTCCTGGATGTTGAGGAACGCCCCCCCTCCCCCAGGACAATAAGGGACCACTCTGGGTGAGGAAGAGCAATCCCTGGATACCAAAGGACCCTCCCTCCCTGGACAAAGGGGGAAACCTACGGATGATGGGTGATGCCCCCAGACTTTGACAGACCCCACTGGATGATGGAGGACTTTTCCCAGACAGTGGAAGACCCCATCCCGATGATGAGGGATCCATCCTAGATGACAAACAGCCCCTCCAGATGATGGGAGACCCCCTCAACAGAACAACTATAGATCCCAGCCATGCCTGATTCTCCTACTGGCAGCCCAGGTAATAGAGCAGAACCAGACTCTCATCTAATTTAACTCCCCTTCCCTTTCCCACAGAAGCTGGACTGCCACTTTTGCTTCCCACCCAGAAAGTACAAGACTCACAATGACTTCCAGAAGCACCTAAGGCATAGCACCAGAAGTTCCTGGCCTTCTTCTGTGTCCTCTATGAGACACATTTCAATACACTGAAACAACTTTGCCTCCACAACAAGGCAAAGTCCCTGCCATCTCAGCTGAACCTCCTTCCAGCAAGCTGCTCAGGAAGGTGACCAGGTCATGTCCAGTGGGCTGCCTTATGATCCTCTTGTGGATAGTCTACTTCAGGTTGCTGGCAACAATGCTAATCACTGTCTCATTCAGATCAGAAGGCAGAAGGTGTGGGAGACCACTGCAATGTCACAGAGGATCTCATTGCTGGCCCGCAGTGGCATGTGCAGCCATTTCTTCAGCAGCTTGGCATCTGCCTTCTTGAGGTTGGTCTTGGGAACTCCTGACCCCTCAAGATGAATGCAATGCAGGGGACGATGAAAATGTTCACCTCTATCTTCTTCCAGGGGGGAAGCACAGATGAGTCTTGCTTGTGGGTGTCTTGCACAATCCCACTCATGGTCTCCTCCAGCATCTGCTTCGCCCAGTGTCTGGTGGGCATCCCCAGGTGGATGTAGCTTTCATCATCTTTCACCTCTGTTTTCCCTGGATGGTAATGATGGAGTCCAGGATGGTGTTTTTCTTCCTGCAGTCAACATTCAGGGAGGTACACTTGGCAGCACTGAAGTGGAGCCCCATCCACTCAGCTGTCTTGGAGCTGACATCCAGCATCTGCTGCAGGTGCTCAGCATCACCAACAAGGAGGACCAAGTCATCCATTTAGGCCAGGACACTTAGCTTATGCCCATAGAGGCCACGTCTGCTGGGCCCTACCACCACCGCTCAGAGAAACAGCTCCCTTGCCAGGTTGAAGACAATGGGACTGAGCAGGCAGCCCTGCTTCACTCCAGATCAGATGGAGATGTCATGCATCTCACCCTCTGATAACCAGATGGTGATGGTGCAGTGGTTGTAGAGCTCCTGCACAAGATTGATGGTCCTGCCTGGCATCCTGAGCTCCTGGAAAGTGTCAAAGATGTGGCAGTGGGGCACAGAGATGAAGGCATTGGAAATGTCCAGTCACACAACCACACACTGCCTTCTGATCCTCCAAGCATCATCCAGCATCATCTGGTCTGCAAAGTCGTGTTCACAGCAGCCCTCATTTGACAGAAGGCCCTTCCTGCTCACCATCCAGTCAATGATTTGGGCTGCCAAGCAGCTGGCATAGAGCTTGTAGATTGTGGAGAATAGGGTTATGAGGCTCCAGTTGCTCGGCTTATGATAGGGTTCAGCTCACCTTTTCTGTGTATGAGCACCATCATTGCCTTCTTCCGGCAGCTGGATGTGTGGTGGAATTCCCTGCACAAGTTGAAGAGCAGTGTCGGGATGAGGCAGCCTGAGTCTCTCTTCTTCAGGAGACTGTACCTAATGCTGTATTTTCTGGGTGTTGTGTCCCTAGTCCTGCTCAGGCATGCCTCCACTTCCTTGGGCATAAAGTCTGCCCCAAGTCCCTTCACAGAGCTAACAGGAGTCAGGGGTGCAATGGATACAGGGCATGGAGAGACAGCTTCCATCTCAGGGTTGATGATGCCATTGAAGTAGGTGAACAGCATATCCTTGGGTATCTGGCAGAATGCCAAGGGCCCCCCAGGGTGTCCTGCATTGCCTTGGGGTGGTTGTCCCAGTACTGTTTCTGGATCGTGGAAGCTGCCTCTAGGTTATAGCACTGGCACTGAGGACGTCTTCTGGGCTGGTGCTGGTATGATGCTGGTCTAGCTGTCAGGCCACCACTCCCTTGGGTTTACCTGGGTCGGGCAGCTGCTGACAGCTCTTCAGTACGCTGAGTCACCAAGCCTTCTAAAGCCTCAAAGGTGGTGGCCTTAGAGAGCTCCTTCATTCAGATGGCCTGCCAGGGTGTGGACAACCTCTGTGAAGGCGCAGACTCTCTCAATGGCTCAGGGAGTGTCCTGGAGAGGTGAGATGCTGGCTTCAGGTGGCTCCAGGGCTCTTCCATCCAGGCTGGGGTCATATCCAGTTGGGGTGGGGACCTGCATGAACGCATTGCTGAGGCAGGCCTTGCTGTGGAGGGGATCCCTTGTAGGTTGGTCTGGGGTTGCCAGTGGTGTTCCAGGCTTCATAGGTCCTCTCACTGTGGCCATGTTCCAGTGTACCAGAGCTGGTGGGATGGCAGGCCTTGCTGCCATGGACCTCTTTACTGCTTTGCCTTGTTGTGGAACGCCACACACCACCTTAAGAAGCATATCAGCTGCAACTGGACTTGGATTGAGGCGTTCCAGGAGCTGGGAGTCTTGCTGTTCCTGGCTCCCAACACCAGCCACATCACCATGGCCTCCTACATGAGGACCCTCCTGGAGAGGTACCTGAAGGATGCCATCTGAGTGCAATACACCATCAAGGTCTTCGAGGGACATGTACATAGAATATATAGGACAGAGTCAGTCCGTGGACGCCACCAGACCACCTGCCAGAAGCGATGCAGAGGGAACCACCTGACCATTTCCTCCCTGCTGCACTGAATAATCTCCAAGGACTCTTAATCCTGGACTCTTTGTCACCCCTGCAATTGTATCCTGCATGCTGTTATTTGTAACTGTATGTGTTTTCTGAACCATCTCCCTATTACAATTCTGTATTGTTGTGCAGGTCCTTAATAAGCATCGGGCCCCCTCCCTCCTTTTCCCACTTCCCACTCCTCACCCCTGGACTTAGGTGGCTGCATGTTTCATATGTAACTTAGTTGTGTTTTCACCCCTGCCCCAATACTGTTCTCCTGCTTGGATCTATCTGTATTTCCTTGTTCTTTGAACTTTGTCATTTGAACTTTAATATTTTCTAGTAAATTAAATTTTTGGCACCAAGGGGAGGGTGTCAGGGATGGCTCTAGTCTTCCTGGTTCTGGTCTGGTATTGAAGTACCTCCAGGTCCAGCGCCAGTTCCCTGTGGAGGGAAAAAAAAAGGCTCTTAAGGGCAGCGGGGGTTCTTATTAACATGTTTGCCCCATATAGGAAATGTGTTTTATTGTCATGTTTAGGATTGGTTGCATTTAAAACAACTTTATAGATGGTGTCCATGATGGAGTACATTCTGCTTTTGGCAGCAGTTTAATGATAGACAATGTATTTAATAAGATCTCCTTGTACGTGAATGTAAAATGAGGGGCTTTTCCCCCCATGCTGTTTCAGGAAAAAATCCTGATCTTGCATTCAAGTAATTATGACACTTTACAGATATGAACAACTCTGGGGCTAACTAATGCCATTTTGGAGTCAGTGGAAAGGCTTTCAGTAATATCAGCAGTAAAAATACACTACCTAGGAGAAAGTACAACAGGTTTTGGTAACTGGATTTTAGAATATGAAATGATCATATACTTGGTTCAGGAATACGTTCCCTTTAGAGAATGATATGCTCGGTTTGATTACCAGGTTATGCAAGAGACAAGAATTCTTGTGGGTGGTATCTTTTATTGGGCCAGTTGTTTCATTGGTATAGGCAAGGCTTCAGGCCTCTACAGAAGGTATTTGCCTATGTCTATACCAACCCATAGTTGTCCAATAAAAGATATCACACACAAGAATTCTTGCCTCTCACATATCTCCTGTACCATCACAGTTACCACGTCCGTTCAACAGTATCAAACCAGGGAGATTTTGCTTTCCAAGGAAGAACTGGGAACTGGTTGCTATAAGAAGGAAATTAGTGAACTGGAGAGTTCATTTATCTGTTCTGGAAAAATAATTATCTTATAGCTCCATGTTATTCCACATCTAAAGTTGTAAGCATGGTACCATTGTAGTCAAGTTTGCTGTCTGTCAGCTAAAACATTCAGATGCAGTTGTCTACAGAGAGTCTGGCTGATAGGTCAGAAGATAAATTGTTAGAGAAAATGTAGGTTATACCATCTTACACATAAAAAAGTGGGGAGGAGGGTTGTGGGGGGCGGAGGGAAGAATCATTCAGGAAGTTAAGATTTAAGGTAAAATTTAAAAAAAATATGAGCAAGAATGAAATCAAGAAGAAAAGTTAATTTAGGTCATGTAAACCCAATTAAATGAGATATGATCCTCTAAATATTTTTAGTCTCAAAATAAGTTGCTTTTGGATATAGGATTTGAAGCCATATTCCAAGCCATCTATGAATAAGACATACACGACTTTGGATTGAATACTGTAGTATCTTTGTAGGCCAAATGGAAATGCAGCTACTGCAGCCTAACCAAATGGAATTATATCATTTCCACCAAAAAAAGTAGGTCCAGAATCATCATCATCATACCAGAATCCCTTTATGCCAGTCACAGCACAAATGAGCTGTACAACCTCCTGACTAAATAATAGGGAATCCCCCTAGCTTACTTACAGCTGTCCCTGTCCAACTCCTGGCAGATGTTCCAGGTAGCAGGTATTGCGAGGGGTGTGTGGCAGGAGCATTGTTTTCAACTACTGCAGTGACATACTGTGGGGGCATAGGTGGACAGGCATAAATGAGTGGAGGCCTGTGTTGAGTTTGACATTTGCTTTTTTGTTGATCTTAACTTATTTTGCTTTCTTGCCTTCAGGAAATGACCTTTGTGACTCTTCCTGTATGCTTTTAAGGCTTGTTCTCTTCCTTTTTTTTTTGGTTCATTAAATCATTTCCATTAGTCTATAATCACCTAAATTTTTACTTTTTGGAGTATTATTAGCGTTTGCTGGGGAGCTTAGTTTGCAATGAGTTTTAGGGAGTAAAATGAACAGTAGCTTATCAGAAGCTGTGACTTTATATTCATCTGTCTCTAGAAACCAGCTTGACTGAACCAGCAAATTTCTTCTCGAGGGAGTTATCATCCCAACAGCAAAATTTTATTTTTATTGTAAATTTGAGGAAACGTTATCAGTAGAAACTAACAGGGGCCTGCAGTTAGGTTGATGGTTATTCAAAGCAGGGCCACCAAGTTGCTGTGTGGACTTGGGCACTTTGCCTCATTTTCCCCATCTGGAAACTATGGTTAATATTAGCATGCACTCATTAAGTTAAATTATTTATAGTGGGTCCAGTGTTTTGAAGATGAATGGCATTATATAAAGTACCAAGAATTCTTCTGCTGTTGGTATTTAAGACATTTTTAAATGCAGAATAAACCATCTTGAAACAGGTATTGATACCTAGCAATTCAGGAGCTCAGCTGTTGCTCTTGAAGTCAGGCTTATCCTATTCAAAAAGGGAAACTGCTGTAACATTTGAATCTGCTACTTCAAGAGATCACAATCTTACGGTAATGAGACAATTTGGTAAATAATGTCTTTCTTCTGTTTTTGAAAAATTGCCTTCCAGAAGGAGTGCGCTACGACCTCAGTATATCAGAGACAGTGGAGTAATAATTCAAGGAGGCATTCTGTTCATGACTGGGTTGCTCATCCTGAGTCATTAAGAGTGATACCCTGCAAAATTCTTTAAAAATATTACCAATCATATTGATGTTCATATATATTATTTAGTCATTTACTGAGTGCTATTTAAGCCCCAGAAAGAATATAGGAGAGTTACTTGATCCAGTCATGGGAAGAAGGTGACTTGAATAATCTAGGAATACTTTAAAGAACAAATTTATTTAGTCAGGGCTACACTGTAATTCTACAATTTGCACTGAATATGAAACAGCACACAGCTATACTGCTTAAGCATCAGGCCAATGAATGAACTATGCATGGTCACAATTCCTGACCTCATTGTTTTGGGGACTCAACCCCTCTTAAAAGCTATTTATTCCTTGCTGCCTCTTTTTAGTAAACAGTTCATCTGTTCTTTTCCAGTAGCTAAATGGTGGAAATATAAGGAGGAGAATATAAAAAAGTTAGCAAAGGAATTTGTTTGGCTGCTGTTCTCAGACATTGAAGCCTGAGCAAATTCACAGCCAGAATAGTTGCATAGTTAGAGGGTAAACAGATTTCATACTGTTGGCAAAACTAGTTCTTGAGTGATCCATTCCCTAATGGTTTTCACCAAAGGAAAAGAACAAGTGAATTTGTGTGTGGTGGTGGTGGTGATAATATGTATGTGTGCGTGGTGAGGTATAGTTCTCTCTCATGCTTCTCTAGTTTCATAGGTGTGTTTCTTCTTGACCCAGATGGGTACTATTTTTTTTCCTTGCTTTTGAAGTGATTTAATTTCCAAGCTAGCGCCTGGCAGATATTTTGGGGGATTGACTAGACCTTTTACCTTCTCTGGTGGAATTGTCCCTTTCTGAGGAGACAGGATGGCATTGTGTAAGGGAAGCTATAATTTTGTTCTCGGTTTTAAGGGTCCAAATGAATGGAATCATGAATGATCTGAAGGCCAAGCATATATTATGTAGACACGCAAGGATATGCCTACCACTCCTCCAGTTCAATCAATGTCCTCCTGACATAGCATCTGACTGGGAGCATCTACATGAGATGCTACATTGCTGTAGTGACGCACTATGGTTATGTAGCTCATCGCTATGGTGACGTAGCATCGGCGGGCACTAACCGTGATGCTGTCTCTATTGCATAGTAGCTCATTGCTACTGCATAGTAGGGTCGGAAACAACACATGCACCTCCTGGACTGTGGAGTACCAGGAGGTACTGCACAGTCAGTTAGTACTTGCTTTAGCACTACTGCGCAGTGGGGTGCACGTGTAGATGCACTCACTGTGGTATGGAGCTGCTGCTGGCTTGGTATGCGGCAGGTCAGAGGTCAAAGATCTAACTCAAAAATAAAAGTTTCCTTTTAGAGGAAGAGTTGCATAGAAATCAGAGGATTATATAATTAGTGGATTCAAATGTTTTATTTCTGTAGATTATGTAGACACAGTAAATAAATCCAATTTCATTACTATTTAGAAATCTATGTAAAGTTCCTGTTACTGTGCACAGAAAATAGCTAGGAAACATTTTATTCTGTGGTAAGAAAAGGCATATAATAAGTATTCCTTGTTAACTGGGGGATCGTTTTGCAGGGTTTCCCTAGAAGCAAAAGACACAAACGTGGTTTCTGTCTTGTGCATGTAGCTCTAATATGCCTTTTTGTATGGTCACTTGTTTTGATTGAGGAGGGATAGCTAGAGCTGAGAGGGCATAATGAATATTATTATAGACATGGTTTTAAACAAGCACAAAAGAACCAAAAATAAAGTCCTTATATATGCCCTTAGTACGTGAGGTCTGCCTATTACTTCTACCACAGTTGAGTGAGCATACATGAGAGCCATTTATGATGTGTACTGCTGTGTGTCTGCTCTGATTGTCGACTTTGATGATGGGTTAATTGGATGGTGTCAAGGAAGGCAATCCTGGTCACATAAAAAGCCTGATGAGATGAGGGTTGTAGTCAGTGCTTCATTACTAGGAATCTTTTCCTTTAAAAACAAAATCAGAAAGGCTTCATTTTAAGTGTATTTTAAGTAATTCTTCAGCAATTCAATGGCAAACAAGGAGAAACAATTTAATGCATGACAATTTGAGGTAAGGAGCCCTTATGCTAATATAGCTTCCCTTAACCCCATGATAGGATTTCAGTCCTGATGCTTTCATAATTGTATCTATCAGAACAGCAGGTCAGCCAATTGGTCACGTATCTGCACAACTTCACTGTTCATCTACAGTTAACCTTTTGTCACTCCTACCATATAAATCACACTCTATACTCATGATACAACATCTGTGAAGAAAAAACACTCACACACTGCAGGTGTCTCAGCTGATGCTACTGTTACTACTAGATCTGATGTGTTATTTCAAATCCTTTACAAAGATTTGTGTGTAAGCATAAGGCTGCTAACAATATAATACCAGAACGCAGAGCAGTGTGGCAGCTTATAAACAAAATTTGAGAGGCATAAACTTTGGGAAGCTGCAGCCTACTTCTTCAGATGAATTTGCAAACGGTAGGGTTACTAAATATAAAAGAATAAAATAAAAAGGATAGGGAAAGGGGGAGGAGAGAGAGTGGCAGGGGATGAGATGAAGATAGCAAAGACAATAAACAAAGCATTTGACTTACTGAGGAACATAGGGGTTATAAAAGCTAGTCCAGGTAATAAGATAGGAATCCAGAGTCTCTGTTGACACCATATTTAATACAAATCAGTCTGTGGATGATTTCTTCTTCTGCAGTTTTGCATTCAAGTTAGTTTTTAAAGTTACGTTATTTAAAAGAACAGCTACTCTGATGTCAGTGACGAAATGTCCAGGGTGGTTAAAGTTTGCTGCCACAGGCTCTCGTGTCTTTCTGAAACTGATATCAAATCAGTGTCTATTCATTCTTTCATGCAGCAATTGCCCTGTTTGTCCAAAGTAGGCAGCAGCCTTATAAGCAGGTAATGGCACAGATGACATTGGTAGGGGAGCAGGTGAACAACCCCCAGATGTTATAATCTGTGTTGTTTACTTTGGTGATTATGTGGTCTGTGTTGATGACGGGGTACAGCTGGGATCTGGGTTTGGTGCAAGGCCTTGTGCCTTCGTGGTATGGGGGAGTGGGTTAAGTATTCTGTGCTGGAGGGTCATTGTTTGAGGTTGGGGGAGCTCCTGTAAGCCAGGACAGGCTTGTCCCTTCACACTGTCTTGAGATGACTGTAGACAGACAAGTTTCTTTGGGTAAATGTGGCATCTTTTATTAGACCAACTAAATATTTACTTATTAATTAATTTATAAATTAATTTACTCATTAAACTAATTTATTTATAAATATTAATATTCATTTATTAGACCAGCTAAATAGTTGGAAGAATTGTTCTTTGCAAGCTTTTGGGCACAAACACCCTTCTTCAGGTATAGGGAAAGTCTGGTTGTGTTTTGTGTTCTTCTGGATGAAATGGAAGCCACTATGCAAAATGCAGGTCTGTGAAAATGCAAGTGTGTGACAGTGAGGATCAGAGGCTATGGGAGAAAATATGTATGAGACAGGTAGTGGGGCGGGGGCAGGGAAATGTAGACCTGGTGTTAGAATATAGCTGGTAAAATGTAGAGAGGTTATCAGATGGCAGGTAGGTTATAATGTGCCATGTCAGGCACAGGTTATAATGTGCCATAAATCCAACGTCTACATTTAGTCCACAGTTTTTTGTATCCAGTAGATTTATGAAGTGAAGTTCGTAAACTCGTCTGTGAAAGGTGCTTTGTAAATTCCCTTTGAGGATTAGAACTGAGAAATTGGAGAGAAAGTGGTTGTCTTGTGAGAAGTGTGCACCAATAGGTAATTGGGCATTTTTGTCTTTGATAGATTTTTGGTGTGCGTTCATTCTGGTTCCCAGTTGTTGTTTGGTTTCTCCTACAAATTTTCTATCAGGGCATTTGGTGCATTGGATGGAAAACCAAAATGTTTTGAAATACCATTATTGCACATGACAGAAATTGTAGTTAATATGCTTATACCCATTTTCTTCCATGGTTTGGGTTCTCCATCTCTCCTGATGTATTATAGCCACACCACTGTGGCTCATCATGGCATGTCATTCAGGTTGGGAAGCACAGTTTGCCAAAGAGATGGGGAAGCAAGAGGTAAGCAAATTATAGGCCACAACAGTTGCATAGCTGAATGAAAATATTTGAGATTTGAGACAATAAATTTTCAGTATTTAGTTTTTTGATGAAAAGACAGTCTTGTCTGCAGAAAGCAGATTTTTTTTTGTGAAAAATGTTACTGAGTTGAAAACTCAACATTTTCATTGAAAAATAGTCCAGTAACATTTTACTGTAACATATTACTGTACTGTAAATAGTCTAGTAACAACTGGTTTTAAATGGGGATGTGAAGAATCTAGTATCTACATAGATACAAATTAAAATTTCTTTGGAATTTTTCATAAAGTGTATTATTATTACTTTTCATTATTTCTAATGTACGGGGACTTGCAGTCAGATATCAAGAGGAAACTGTATTAGATCAGCACACATCAATAGAACAAAGACAGTTTTTGATTCTGAGAGCTTTATATTCCATTAAAAAAACCCAAAAAACAACCTTTTAAACTATATTAGAAACTTTTGTCTATGCTGCCATTTTGAGTAAAGAGGAGATGTCTTGGTCCAGGGTTTAACTCCATACTTTAAGAAGAGTGCTTCTTAAAGCACCTCAGTGCTCTGCAACAATGAATCTCCTCAACTTCCAAACATAATATCATCAATCGGGATGCCATGCCCTGCTACCTCAAGGCCTTAAAGTCTAAGGGAAAAAATGTTATTTTACTTCCTTGGAAGCAAATGGACAGAAGGCCAATGGATTGCGATGCTTCAGGCTAGGTATCAGTTAGACAAATCCTGGTGTTTCCATAGAAGTTTCTGAGAAGCACTTATGTCTGCATCTGTATAAGTGGTGCCTGCAGGAAGAAATGCTCTGATTTAAGCATAGGTATTTCCTTACTACATCAAAGCATTTTTCTACCTAGTTCACTCAGCTGTGGTCAGAACTAGATGCACCAGAGCAAGAATTCTGGAGCAGGCAGATGTGGAATAAACTGACCCCACATAGTCCTCATCCTGTTCTCAAAGAATAAGACATTGGCTTAAACCAGGACACAATGTTTGATAATAATTTTAGTTTTTATTAATTATGACAATATCTAGATATTCATGACAGCCATATAAATGTCCAATTCCTTTTTGAAACCTATTAAATTCTTGCCTTCAACAACTTTCTGGGACAACAACTTCTACAATCTCATCACATGCTAGGTGAAAAAATATTTACTTTTGTTTTCAATTTCCCATCTTTTAATTAAATTGAATATCAACTTGTTTTAGTGCTAGCACAAGAATGGAATATAACTGTCTACCTTATATACACTATTTACATGTTTACTGTATCCCCTCTTTTCATCTTCTTTTTAAACTAAACAATCTCAGATATTATGATTTTGTATCATATGAGTGTTTTTCCCAGACCTTTTATTTTTGTTTTATTTTTTTCTTTTCTCATCCGGTTTGGCAATATGCTTTGTGAGATTGTGACAGAGATGTGTATTCCAGGACAGTCTGGTTCCACTAGCTTCTATAAAGGCACTGGAGTGTTTTTTTAGTATTGCTATCTATCCAAATCTTTACACATCTCAACATCTTGTTTGTTTGACTTAAGTTGATCGATGAGCAGAGTTTTTACTGAATTGTCTACAGCAAGACTGTCCAATTTCCCTGTACCTGCATACTTTCCTGCAACAGGGGCCTGCATATGGTATCTGTGTACAATCACTGGATCACACACCATGACAGTCTTACACAATGTGGGATGCACTCTGGGATCTTTCCTTCTTACTCATAGGCATGTCCAGATGAGCCCGCATGTGCCTCTTGCTGTGTCTCAAAGAAGTTTGAGATGCAGTAAGAGTCACACTAGGAACAAAAAAAATTCCGTGTCCTGCATATTTTCAGCATGGGCTCAAAATTTGATACCTGGATATCCAGGTATAAAAAAAAACCCAGAAAAAAAATGGGGCAACTGGAGGCTCAGGTCCTCCAAAGAGACACTCTGGTAGCCAGCCAGAGCATCTCTATGTCTAGATCTGGGCTCCATTCCAGGTAAGTAGGAGCTGGGGAGGTTGGGGCGGGGTTGGGAGCTGGGGAGGTTGGGGCGAGGTTGGGGGTGTGGGAGATGTTGTGGGGGCAACTTGGGAGGAGTGGGTCCCCCACATGCCCTCATGCATGGCTGACAGCCCACTTGCATGGCTCACAGCTCACCCACAGCAGCAGTAGCCATCAGGGTGCTTGGGGTCTCTTGGCACAGCCCCACATGCCGCATGGGGTAGCATGGCTCAGCCCCAGCCACCTGGCACCCAGTGCTACCTGTGCCATAACGTGCGGGCCTGGCCCAGCTTGGCACAGTGCCATGCACCTTCAGGCAGCTCCAAGCCACCCAGGCTGTCATTCAGGGTCCCACATCACTAACTGGGACTGCCTGTCATGCCGGGCCATGTCCTGTGGGAACCGGCCCAGCCCAATGGTGCACGAAGCCTGTGTATACAGGACATGGCCCAGTGACAGGTGAGTAGTGCAGGGCCCTGGGTGACAGCCTGAGTGACCTGGAATTATCTGAAGGCACATGGTGCTATGCTGAGCAGGGCCAGGCCTGCGCAATATGGCACAGGCAGCGTTGGGTACCTGGCATCTGGGACTGAGCCACGCTGCCCTGTGCCATGCAGGGGGGCTGTGACAGGAGGTCCTGAGCACCCTTATGGCAGCTGCTGCTGCAGGTGACCTATGGACCATTCTGGGGAGGCAGGGGGCAGTGGTCCATGAGGGGCCATCCAGGGGGGCATGTGGGTCCTGTGCGGGGTAGATGTGGGCACTGGGGGGGACATTATGGCCCTGGGGGGGCAGTCTATGTGCTGTGTGGGGGGGGGCTGTGCCCTGTGGGGTGGCAGGGGACCCACCCTTTTTAAGTACCCCTGCCACAGTCCCACCACACCCATGGTCACCTCCACAATCCCTGCAGACCTACCCACACACCCCATACTGCCCCACATCCCTCCACAGCCACCCACACACCCACATCCCTCCACACCCTTTCCCACCCACCTCCTGCAAACCCCACATCCCCCTATCCCACACCCATCACACACCCAGATGCCAGACAGGATGAGACCTGGTGGCAGGAGCTGTGGCTGTAGGGCAGCTCTCCCCACAACCTAGTTAGTGAAGGAGTTTGGGGTAGTTTCAAGAGTGAATTTGGGATTTTTTTAATCAGAGATTTTGTAATTTTAAAATAGAGAACACCAGAATTTCTGCTAGTGAGGCAAGTGGTAGAACTCAAGCAGAGGAGCCTGCTCAGGACTGTCACCTGGGACCCAGCTGGAGGTGGCTGACCTCCTGGCCACTTGGGGCCAGGAGGACATGCTTTGAGAGTTCAAAGCAGGTAACCACACTGAGAACATCTTTTGGGTGATACCTGCCCAGATGGTGGGGCGGCAGCACACATGGTAGTAGTGTTGCACAAAGGCCAACTGTGCAGCCACAGCCCATTGGCAGCTGGCCTAGAGGTACAGATGCCACTGCTGTGGCCATGAAGTCCCCGTACGGATCTGGCAGGTGCACAGCCTTGGTGCCACATGCTGTCACAAGTGGCAACAGGTCATAGCCAGGCAGCAGCCCCCACTGCCAGACTGCTGCAGTGGGTAGAGAGTGCAGGGAACTCTCAGGGCTGCTTCAGCAGTCCAGCTGGCACAAGGGGTAGTGTCCCCAGATACCAATTGGCTGAGCCTCAGAAGCTCCTGTCTATTTGTCCATTCTTTTGTCATGAGCTCTAAGGCCCACCTGGCTAACTAGTAGCCCCTACTGTATGGGGGCTAATGGATGAATGGAACAACTAAATTCTTCAGACAAAAAAAGCAAAAACAGGACAGGAGTGACATGAAGGTCAAAGGGTCAAAATGTTAAAATGAGTGCTCCCAAGGGGGACACTGAGAAGAGCCACCTGGGCCATGTCCACTGGTCCTCAAAGGCATCCAAGGAGCCAGTGGACACTGCCCAGTGGTGCTGTGCTTGGAGGTGTGTCAACCAGTGAGAGGAAAGTGGCCCTACAGTCCCCAGGCACCTTCCTGGTCAGAGCCTCCTTCCTGGTCATGTACAGGGCCCACTTGGCCAGGGGCAAGAGGAGGTTGACCAGGAGGTCCCGGGATTTGGTGGGGCCATAGCTGAGTTGTCCAAAAATAAAAAGCTACAAGGTAAAGTTCATCCAGAACCTAGGAATGAGGTTCTGAAGTTCGAGGTGAAAGGGCTGCAGCCTGGCTCACTCAAGCATCATGTGCGCCAGGGTCTCCCTCTGCCCAGAGAAGGGGCAGGAGACCGGGGTGTCAGTAAAGCTGACCATATACATACCCATGGTGATGGCTCCATGGAGGAGCCACCAGCTGAGGTCCCCAGTGACTTGTGGGATGACGGTGAAGTACAGGCTCAGCCACTGGGGTGCCCCAGCTATGCCCTCACCAAGCAGGTCCTGCCACTTGATTTCTGGGCAGGACGCGAGGGTGGGATGGTGGATCATGCAGTGCATGAACATGTAGATTTGGCAGTGATGTATGGTGGAATACTGGACCAGTTTGATGTCCTCCAGCCAGCTTAGATGGTGGAGCGGGGAGCGCCACAAGGCTAGGTTAGGTGTCGGCCCTATGACAAACTCCAGCAGGCTGGAGGACATGCAGGGACCACAATTGGGAAGGACCTGGTTGACAAAGGCAAGGGCATCTTGAGGCAAGGCAGATTTTACCTCCGAGACTAGGCAGCAGTTCTCACGTGTCATCGGTAAACCCATGCATCGGGCCAGCGCAGTGGGGTCCACCCATGCCTGCCTATTGTAATCCAGAAGAGGGGCTCAAAAAGCAGGTCAGCTCCCTGGGCAAACACTGCAGGGGACCTGGAGGTGGAGACAAGACTCCAGGCTTGGAGGAGGTCCTGGTAAAACTCTGGCAGCCCTCACAGATCCAGCCAGGAGAAGCCTCACAGGCCAAAGAGCTGCCAGTTGTACCAGAGCCCCCAGAAGTGGCAGAGGAAGGCACACCCCAGGTAACACCATGCTGTGCAGCTACCAACACTGTATAGCAGTTGCTGCAGGGCATGAAGGTGAAATGTTAGCACCTGGTTATGCAGGCCAACCAGGTCCTGGCCACCCTCCTACAAGGGAAGTGTCAGGACCTCCACAGTGACCCAATGTCATCCTGGCCAGACAAACTCCAGCGCCTGTCTCTGGAGCCAAGCTAGGGCCTCGGGGGGAGGGGGACCAGGATTGGCAGTGTGCGGAAACAGTGTCAGAGCATGGACAGGACCAGTTGGTTCAACACCAGTACCCTCCCACACAAGGAGAGACACTACAGCAGTCCTGCCCAGAGCCACTCCACTACCCTTGTCTCCAGCTGGTGTTAGTTCTCTGGTGGGGAGGGTTCCCTGGGGGACAGGTAGACCCCCAGGTAATCAGGAACCCCACACTTCAGTGGATCCCTTGAAGCTCCTGTCTATTTGTATCTTCCATTGGACATAGACCTTAAGGCCCATCCAGTTAACTAATAGTTCCCACTTTGGGGCCAAAGAGTGAAAGATACAACTAATTTGTTTTTTTCTGGGACAACTAAGGAAAAAAACAGGATAGGAGTGATGCGGGGGTCAAAATGTGAAAATATGGGCTCTGGAGGTGGACACTGTGCAGAGCCCTCCAGGCTGCACCCTCCTGTGCTCCAAGGCATCCAATAAGATGGTGGATGCCACCCAGTGATGCTCTGTCCAGAAACATGCATGGATGAGTGACAGGAAAGCATCTCCACAGTCCCCAGGCACCTTCCCAGCCAGATCCTCCCTCCTGGTCATGTACAGGGTCTACTTGGCCAGGGCCAGGATGAGGTTGACCAGGAGGTCCTGGGACTTGGTGGGGCTGTGGATGGAGTGCCCAAAAATAAAAAGTTGGGGGGTGAAGTTCATCCAGAACCTCAGGAGGAGGTTCTGGAGGTGGAAGTGGAGAGGCTGCAACCTGGCACACTCAAGCATCATGTGCAAGGGTCTCCCTCTGCCTGCAAAAGGGGCAGGAGACAGGGGTGGTTGTAAAGCTGACCACATACATGCCCATGGTGATGGCTCTATGGAAGAGACACCAGCTGAGATGCGCAGTGGCTCGTGGGATGAGGGTGGAGTATAGGCTCAGCCACTGGGGTGCCCCAGCTATGCCCTTGCAGAGCAGGTCCTGTCACTTGGTGTCTGGGTGGGACATGAGGGTAGCATGATGGTTCGTATAGAGGTGGCAGTGATGTATGGTGGAGTAGCAGACCAGTTTGATGTCCTCCAGCTGGCTTAGGTGGTGGAGCAGGAAGCACCACGAGGCACCGGCCCCACAACAAACTCCGGTGGGGGAGGACATGGCGGGGTGGGGGGGGACTGTCACCATGCAGGACCTGATCAACAAGGGCAAGGGTGTCAGGAGATAGGGGAGATTTCTCCTCCTTGACCAGAATGCAGGTTGCACATGTCATGGGTAGACCCATGTGCTGGGCCAGTGTAGTAGGATCCACTCACTCTTGCCTAATGTAGTCCAGGAGGTCTCTGATATGGGTGACACCAGCCAGGATCAACCTCTGTTGCAACTGGGGTGCCTCTGCTGTTGGCACCTCCAGCTGGGGGTTCCAGAGGAGGGGCTCGATGAGCAGGTCAGCACCCTAGGCGAGTGTTGCAGGGGACCTGGAAGTGGAGACCAGCCTTCAGGCCCAGAGGAGGTCCTGGTAGAACTCTGGCAGCCCTTGCAGATCCTGCAGGGAAGCCCTGCAGGCCGAGGAGCTGTCAGTCATATCAGAGCCCCCAAAAGTGGCAGAGGAAGGTGAGCCCCTGGTGGCCCCATGCCGCATGGCCACCAACACTGTATAGTAGTCACTGCAGGGCCTGAAGGCAGAACATCAGGACCTGGTTGCGGAGGCAAGCCAGGCCCTGGCTGCCCTCCTGCAAGGGGAGACTCAGGACCTCCACAGTGATTCAGTGCTCTCCTGCCCAGAAAAAACTCCAATACCCATCTCTGGAACACTGCCAGGATCTCAGGGGGCACAGACAGGGTGTATAAGTGATGCCAGAGCATGGACAGGACCAGCTGGTTCAGCACCAGCACTCTCCCATGCAGGGAGAAACACCTCAGGAGCCCTACCCATGCCTGGAGCTGCTCCACCACCCTTGCCTCCAGCTGGTGCTAGTGCTCTGGCAGGGAGGGGTCCATGGGGGACACATAGACCCCCAAGTACAACAGCAAGCCCGCGCTCCAGCAGATCCCATGAAGCATGGGTGGCAGTGATCCTACCTGCCACCTGTCACCTACCGCCAGGCCAAAGCTCTTGACCCAGTTGACCTGAGCAGAGGAGGCCCCTGAGTATAATGCCTGGCAGGCCTCTGTGTGTGCCAGGTCACCTGAGGCCTGGACCGCAAAGAATACATAATCAGCATATGCTGACAGGACGAGCTGTACCACCGGTGCCTGGAGCATCAACCCTGCCACACGCCTCTGAAGGAGAATGAGAAAGGACTCCAGGGCCAAGGTGTACAGCTGGCCTGACAGCGGGCAGCTTTGACGTACCCCTCTCCTGAACTGGATGGGCTCCATCAGGGTCCAGTTGAGCTTGACTAAACACTCTGCAGAGGCGTAAACCACCTGGAGAGCCTGCATGAAGCGGGACCCAAAGGCCCACAGCATGCCTGTGAGGTATCCATGATCCACTCTGTCAAACGTCTTCTCCTGGTCCAGGTGTTATACACACAGACTTTTTGCCTCTTGCTTTTAATCTTATGTATTTTCTTGAGTTTTGTATTACCTTAAGAAACTCCATTTTGTATTGCTCTGTAGCTTCACATAAGTGTTTGACCTTTATATGCTGTATGTGTGAGAGAATGGGTGTGTGTGTCTGTGAAAAGGGAAAACATCAGCTGGCGACTGGCTGAAGAATGCAGACAGATAAAAGACCAAAACAAGAAGTTCCACCCCAGAACATCAAGAGAACAATGGCAATCGACCTTCAAGGAAGAACACAGTGAAAACACAGCAAAAGCCCAGAGACTGGGTGAATTGACAAGGCTATAAAAGATGAGGTGAGACGTATTGATTTTGGGTCTTGTTCTGCATGCCATCCTGGAGCATCGGTTTGTCTGACAAGATGGACCAGCAGGAGCCTGGCTCCCTACTCATGATCAACTTGTATGGCCACCAAGTTGATCCAAGTATTGATAAGACTGGTAATGTATACAAGCACAAAACAGAAATTGGGGTATGAATGTGCTCTGTGTGTGTGTGTGTATTAAGTGCTTAATCAATAAACATGGCATCTTGCTTTATCCTCCCTTATAAGGTCTTGCTCGTGATTTGAGCAATTGGCAATTTGTGTAACACAGGGATAGGAGGGCAAAAGACAGGCCCTCCCAGTGCGCTAACTCCAGGAAATCCCAAACCAGGTACAGGTTGTCAAAGATGGAACATCCAGGCATCTTGCACATCTGGTTGGGACGGATCATGTCTGTCATCACGGACCACAGGCCAGGACCAGGCACCTTCGTAGTCTGTGCAGAGGAGGGACATGGGACACCAGTTCCTCAGGTTGTGGGGATCCCCCTTCTTCGACAGGAGGTCAGCATGGCCCTCCGGCATGACAGGGGGAATTCCCCACTTCCCTCATATTTGGCTCAGATGGCGGCAAAGTCTGGGCTGAGGGCATCCCAGAAGGCCTGGTAGAGCTCTGCAGTCAGCCCCTCGAGGCCCAGCACCTTGTTGCCAGACAGCAGGAGGGGGGTGGCCAAAAACTCAGCCAGAGTGAGAAGAGCTTCCAGCCAGTCCCGGTCACCCAAGAAAACCCAAGAAAACCAGGGTCTGACAGGTTTCAGCATCAGTCAGATCCAGGGAGAAGAGCTCTTTGTAAAAGGCCCACGTGCAATGGCACATCTCATCTAGATCCATGAGGGGGGTGCCGGCACCCACCAGAAGGGAGGTGATGTACTTCTTGGCCCTCTGACTCATCTCCAGGGCATTAAAGAAGCAGGAGCCATGGTCCATCTCCTGAAGGAGCTGGACGTGTGAGTGGACAAATGCACCATGGGCGTGGTGGTTGTCCAGAGCATGAAGCTCTTCCCACCTCTCCCAACACTCTCTGCAGAGGGAAGGGTTGGTTGGGTTGCTGGCCAGGTGCCTATCCAGCTCAAGCACTTCCCACTCAAGCTGCTCCTGGAATGCCTCCCTCTGCTGGGTGTGCCCCTGAGTGCAGCTGCAGCAAAAAAGTCAGATGCGCACTTTCCCCATGTCCCACCATCTCTGAGCCAAGAGGAAAGCTGCCTGTTGTTCTTGCCAGGCCAGCCAAAACTCCCAGAAGGCCTCCCTGAACTCCACATCCTCCAGCAGACTGGCATTGAACTGCCAGTAGGCTGACCCCAGACGCTCAGGCCCTATCACAGCCTGGGCCCAGAAAAGGTGGTGATTGCTGAAAGGGGTCATCTGGATACCAGAGGAGTGGGCCTGGGCAAAGTGTAGCAGAAATTGGTCCAACTGGCAGTGGCATGCCTGCTCCTCCCCCACCCCCACATAGGTCTAGTGGCTAGGGGTTATTAAGGCACCCCAACCTGCCTTTCACGGGGGACGTTAGGGCTCCTGTTATTTGAGTGGGGCTGCCATGCCACCTGCAGTCCCACCAGGCCATCCTTCCCCCCGGCAGCATTGATGATGCATAGGGGGTGCCTGTGCACCCCTGAGATTGGCCATGCACCCCCTTGGATTGGCTACTGCCAATGCTGCCAGCAGCACCTGAAGGTGTTGCTGATTGCTACTCGGCACTCGCCAACCCCCACCCCTCCCCCCTGCTGCCAACACTGCCACAGCCACCTGCGGGCGGTTCCTGCTTGGCTTGCCCTCACCGCCGACACCTGCATGGCTGACTGTGGATGATCCCTGCTTGCCATCACCACCCCCCGGCCATCACCACTGCCTCCAGTGCCTGTGGGTGGTCACTGTGCCCCCCCAGTCTCAGGAAGCACGAGGTGTTCATGCCCAGCAGGTTGTAGTTTTAGGTCAGGCCTAGAACCAGGAGCCTCTGAGCCATCCCTCTACCTCCTGCCCTTACCTCCAAGGTGTTCCATGCCATGAGGAAGCCAGATGGTGCTGCTCCCTCAACTGCAAGCAGCTAACTGCTGTCTCTGCCTGGCTGCCCTTTGTTTGAAAATGGCTGCCTTAATCAGGCACCCTTTGACTGCTGCTCCAGCCCATAAAGTGGCAAGCACCCAAAGGTGCACTGCCACACTATGAAACCAAAATGTTTCATATAAATACAAAGCTTGAACCTGACAACTTTGATAGAAACCAGGAAGCCTGGACAGACTCTCCAGGATACCTACTTTCCTCAGCACCTGTCCTGATCAGCTCTCCAGTTTTCTTGAATTCACCCCTGGCGGATTCCTCAGGTTGTTTGATTCCTCAGATACTCAGCTCTCTTTGCTGTTTGGAGAGCTGAACCAATAGCTTGGTAGGCTGCCTAATTGGTTAGTGGGGAGATGGATGGGGTGGCCAGCTTCTACGCTCCTTGTTTGGCCATCAGTCTAAACATTTTGTGATGGGTGAGCTGTGCAGAAATCCATTTAAGGAGCTGAAATGATGGCCCGCAGCCAGGACACTGCCTGGAATTTTTTAATGTTGCATTTTGCAGAAATTTTCCAACTTTGTATTGTATTGTATTGTATTATTGTATTGTATTATTACATTACATTATATTTCTTTCAGTACAGAAGCTGTTGTTCCTGAGAAGCTACACCTCAATAACTTTGTATCATCTGAAAATGTTGCTGCTTCTCAACTTGTCTTCCTTTCCAGTTCATAAAAAATTACATTAAACTAAACAAGTATGGAACTTGGAATCCCCTGATGTCGTGATGCAAATTCACCATTTAATCCTATTCTTTGCTTCCTTTCTCCCATATAGTTTTTGATCCTCGATACTACTTGGTATCTCATTGTGTGACAAACTGCTTTTTAGTAGCATTTTGTGTTTGATCTTTTGAAAGCCTAAAAAAATTAGGTCCTCCTTTCTCCATTACTTTAACATTTAAAGAATTCTTGGACATTCCTAGGAGACCATTTTCATTTGCATGACTAGAAACTATTAGATTGTGATCTTCCAAATGATTTGTTGTTCTATTTTTAATCACCTGTTTAACCAATTTATCAGGATCAAATGTAAGTCTCACAAGTCTGTAACTCTGTCTTTTTAAAATAAGTGCACAACATTTGTTATCTATCTAATTTGGTATCTCTGATTAAAGGTAATGCTCACTAGGTTGAAAAGGCTGCTTTAAGCCTGTATAGGTTGACATTGAGGCTATATCTTGCAGGTGTAACATGTCAAAAATAAAAGCCTGTTCATAGATAAAAATCTATGGGTGAAGCTCTTTGGCTTTTTGAGGGATAGGGAAGAATAAAGGGAGGTACTTTTTTAGAGAGGACACTTTTCAATTATGTTTGTGGGACTTCTGGGAATAATAGATTGGATCCTAAGGGTTTATGCTTAAAAGTTTATCCTAAGGGTGTTGTGGGTACATCTAAAAGTACATAGATCAGATAATCCTTGTGGGATTTTGATGCTTAATTCTCTAAAACTATTGTATTTTAGAGGTGACCCAGCAATTTATTTCTATATATTTTTCAAATGGGGATGCTGATTTGTACAGGCGCATCTATTTTTTCTGTTGAAATGTTGGGGACTTTTATTGAGAATACTTTTTATTCTCAGAAGCAGGACATGAAATACTAATTTTACTTAACAATTTTTTCTTTGAGTCTTTCCCCTTTGCTTTGATTGCATACCTTCATGCTGAACAGTTCAGCATGATACTTCTATACTATCAGCAAAAGACAATATATAAACAGGAAGCCTATTGAACATATTTAATAGGAGTGCATTTCAAGCAGTTTCATGCTGCATAAGTAATGTGTGAACTAGCCATTTTTAATCAGGTCCTTTGTGACTAATTTGAAAACTATAAACTTTACCTAGACTAAGATGACCATAATTAACACCATTGTTGAATTTTCCACGTTTGGTTTTCTAGGATTTTTTATCTAAAAACCCCCCTGACAAGAACACAGTATCTACTATATTTCATATAACCTTGAGAATCAAGCCTAACAGATAAATGTCAAATTGTTGTATGATTAGGTCTTATTATCCCCCATCCACCACACATTTTTAATTGGTTTGATGTTTTGGAGATAAATGCCTAGGGTTACATGTAACGCAAAATATAACACAACATAATGCAATTTCATAAAGGATCTTTTTGTAATTGCTTATTACATATGGCTGTGTATGATAGATAGGAACAATAAAAGAATAAATGAAAAATATTTAAGACAAATACCAGCAAAATGATATTTGTCTGGTTCTGAAATGTTTTTTTCTTGCAATATGTACAGATCTGAATATTGAGGAAGCAGCACACTCAGATCTCTCTGAGAATGCAGTAGAATCTGTGGGGTGTAGCTGATAAAGACCTTACCTTCCAAAATTTAAGATCAATAGTTAGAATTGCAGGAAAGGAAGAAGCAGAATCAAAGCAAGAACTGGTATATATGGAATAAGGTGCTCATTAGTGAGCTTGGAGCAAAGCCATTATGTGACAAAACAATATCTTAGAATTGACCATGTGCTTTAATCTGAGCCAGCAAAAAGAGCCCAATAAGTATTACCTGTTCCATTCAATTCATATTCACAAATTTACAAGTGTCTTTGGTTTAAATTCCAAGGGAATTCCGGGTAAAATTATATGAAACTAGGCTGAACTAAATATTTAATTATATACAGTCTAAATCATTAAGGTCTTTTTTTCATAGTTGCTTTCCTAACATGATTATTAAATTTATCAAAATTTCCAAAATTGTTCTTTTAAATAGAACCTTTAATACAGGTGTGTGGACTTATCTGCCCAAAAGAGCTCTCCACTTTGCAAAAAGTACCAGGAAACCTGTTGATAGATTGTGGAACTAGCTTAATAGCATCCCTTTCCCCTCCCAAACTACTCAATGTAAATAAAATATGCCTTGTACCTGGGGTCTCATTATTTGTTTCTCCAATAGCCAACAGGGTTTTCTAGTATGCAGAGTGCAGATAGTTCCCATAAGACCTCTGTGCAGCTCTGTTCTTCCCCATGCAAAAGGCTGACTGCCTCCCCACTTCCTGGGTGCATGTACATGAGATGTTTACTATTGTGTTGACTAATTAGCTGTGCATCAAAGCATCATTATCTACACATGCAGTGCTATTAGGATGGAGTAAACTAAATAACTCCTCTGTAGGATAGTACTGCCAGACAAAAGTACTATCCTATGGCGGAATTATTTACTCTGCCACAATACACATGTAGATACTGATGGGGCAGGCTGGGGTATAAGGGTGCTTCAGTGTGGGGGCTAACTGCCAGCTAGCCCCCCACATAAGCACCTTTATGCTCCAGCCAGCCTCTCCAGAACACATTGTGCCAAGCTGGAGCAGCCCCAGGCTGGCAGGCTGATCCCTGGGGCTCTCTGCCAGCCAGGGCAGCTCTGCCCCAGCTCAACATACTGCAGTCCTAGGGACCCAGGAGGCCCCAGGAGCAATAAGGTTCAGCATGAGCTGTGCCAGAGTTTATTCAGCTGCATTAACTGAACATGTAGATGTGACCCCAGAGACCTAAAGAGGAGAGGATAAGATTGTGAGCAGATCTGCCATTAGAGCTGGGAGGAGCAGGAGGAGGGAAGATAAGAATATTGTACATCGTTCCACTCGTAGGCTTACTGTGATTATATGAGAACATGATATGGAGCTATTTCCCCGACACACAGTTTCCCTAAAACACTTTAAGAGGAGCTAGCCCAAAAAGGACTGGTCCTCTGTGGGTACTCCTACACATGTGCTTTACTGCAGAGTAGACTAATTAGCTCTGTAGTAAAGCATCAGATTGTACATGTGAACCAGTAGTAGGGCTCAGTAAACTAAAAAACTCTGCTGTAGGACAGTAGTCAAGGACAGTACTATCTTATGGCAGAGTCATTAAGCGCAGTCAAATGCACCTGTAGATGATGACCGCTGGACACAAATTGTGCCCACTCATCCAAGCCAGGCAGGGGCCCCTCTGCCAGCCAGCAAGCCAGACCCCTGGCTCCTGCCAGCCCCTCTGCCATCTGACACTGCAACCCAGAGCCTGGGGCTGAGCCCCCACTCCCCGCCATCTGCCAGCCCAGGACTGTTTTGCCTTGAATCAAATTGCTGCTATTCTAGGTGCATGTGTAGACTGTGTGCCCAGGAGCAGTGTACTCTGGCTCAAAGGGCTCAGGAGTTCATTGTGTTGTGCTACTTGCACATACACCTGTGGGTGCATCTATATGTGCCCCTGACTGCATAGTTGGTACTAAATGGCACACAAGTCCTTTTTGACCATACTGCACAGTAGCAATGAGCTACACACAGTAGCTTGTTGCTACTGCACAATAGTGTTGGCATCATGGTTAGTGCCTACTGATGCTATATTGCTTTAGTAATGAGCTATGTCACTGTAGCTTGTTGCTATGGTGATGTAGCATCTTGTGTAGATGTGCCCTGGGTGATTAACCCTACACTATGAGTCTCTATGACCACTGTGGATTCTGGAGGTAAAAATATTCTACTTATTCCACAGAAATGTGTGGGAAAGTATTTGAATAACCTCAGAATAACTTAAAACTCACGGAAGTAAATCCCTAATGCACTTTTCACCCTTTCCCCAGCCATGGCCCCACAAACACTCTACCCTACCTTTTGGGAAAGGACTACTCAGTTGGGAATTCCTGGCAAAAGTGTGTCTTTGGTTGTCATTTGGTTGTAATACATGTGTAATACATCAGCATGTATAGATGATCTTATCTGTCTTTCTACAGGTGAACTTATAGTTGATGTCTGACTTAACCACCTGGTGAACAGGCATTAAAAAACAAGATTTCCAGTTTGCTCTAAGACCAAGCTAATACCCAGGTGCAGGGTGGGGCATCTACACAAGATGTTTACTGTGGAGTACACTAATTAACTCTGCAGTAAATGTCATGCATCTACAGGAGCACCCCTATTAGGCAGGAGTAAACTAGTAAACCCCTCAGCAGGATAGTACTTATATTTACAAGTCCTATCCTATGGCAGAGTTTTTTACTCTGCAGCAGCACAAATGTAGTCAGTGCCCCAGCTGGCTGGGTCATAAGGACGCTTCACTGTGGGGGCTGCTTGCTGGCTAGCCCTACACTGGAGCACCCTCATACCCCAGCCAGTCCCTCCAGCACATTGAGCTGGGGGTGGAGAGAATACTCAGGCTGGCAGACTGACCTCCAAAGCTCCCTGCCAGCCAGGGCTGCTTTGCCCTGCTCACCATGTTGTGGTCCTAGGCACATGATTAAATGGCATGCCCAGGTGCAATAAACTCTAGAGCAATAAGCTTTGTGCATTAATTGCACTTATAGATGTACCCACAATGTACCTTGACTAGTAGGTATTTAAATTTTGTGTACAGACCAGGTCATCTGCTAGTGAAATATTTACTTATTAACTTTCTCTGACATAGTAGTGTCACATATGGATGCTTATGCCTCTCTGCACCAGTTAGTCTTTATATTTTACAGGCACAAGGACAGAACCAATAACCTGAGTGGATTCCTCAGTGTAAGTTCATAGGGACCCATGTGTTCACCAACGGTCTCAGTCGTGCTTTGCTCTTCTGACCTGCATTAATTCCAGCAATTGAAGCTCCTATATCAACATCTATTGATATTGATTGTTTTTATTGTTACTCATTAAGGTCTCTCATTTTTTTCTTTTAGACAGTATATAGTATATGCTGCCTTTTAATGAGTCTTCTTCATCCAGGGGGTCAATCAGCTTCTTCTTTCTTCCTTTCCCCACTAGTCTATTGGGTTGGCCCTCCAGATTCTGAGATGCGGTCTGATAAATACCTTTGCATTTGCTAGCTAAGCATCTACTCTTGGGTCCTTTATGATGCTGGGCCATATTTACTGATGCAAAGAGGGTTTCTCCACAGTGGAAACATCCCTTGGGAGCCTGAGACTTCACATTTTTTATTATTAAGTCAGTTTAATTATCCTTCCATTCTGAATACAAATTGTGTACGTTCTTTGCTGCTGCTTCAATTTCTGTTGCTACTTCTACTGTCTGGAGCTAAGTTCTCCTCTGCCAGAAATCTTTGAATTCTCTTATTATTAACAAAGCAATCCATTCTGCCTCATATGCTATAAGTGATGTTCCATTATTATTTTTATCTCTGCCACATACACTGGAGTCTGTCTTGCCTCCTCTAGCTATTGTGAATTATTTTATAATGACTGGCCTTACAATTATCTTTTAAAAATGTGCTGGTCTTCTAAACTTTTCTCTCCAAGTTTCTGGGGTTGTAACAAATTACTTAAGATAAAGTAGGTTGTACTGCCACAGACACTAACGAAAAGAAAAACATTTATTTGTTCTTACCTATAATCTCATTTGGAAGAAAGCAATTGATTGAACTTTCAATACATTGCTGCCACTTTTCAATTTTCACATATAACTTTATTCTTACATTTTTCTATAAAAGGACTACTCAGCTTGAATAAAAAAAAATGTGAGCAAACAGGGACAGCAAACTGCTAAGTTTGTAAGCAGTTTGCTGGGAGTAAGAGGATCCATGACCCAGGCGCCAGATCCTGCTCCTGGAAGGTAAGGGCCTTGTTACAACTTACACTGTGAGGCACACAAATGTTGTTCCGTGTTAGTGCTAACTTGAGTTTGGAGCAGTCACACCTCAGGTCAGCAGGGGACTGAAAAGTAAGAATCCCTACCCCCTCATTCCAGGCTTTCCCCTGCCCCCTGGGGCTTCCCTTGCCCCCCCACCCCCCAAGTCTCCCCTGCCTTTTGAGATTCCCCCCTGCTCTCTCCCACCCCCTCCTAATTGTATCTGCCCAGAAAGTAGGGAAATCATCTAATTACCTCCAGGGTCCATACATAAATGTATGGAGCCTGGGAAACAAGCAGGAAGAACCGGAAGTCCTCATACAGTTCTGGAACTATGACATGACTAGAATAACAGAGACTTGGTGGGATAGGTCACATGACTGGAGCACTGGATGGGTATAAAGTGTACCAGAATGACGGGCAGGGGAGAAGAGGCGGAGGAATTGCTCTTTATGTAAAAGAGCCATATGATTGCTCAGATTTCCCATGTGGAGCTGGAAACAGGCCTGTTGAAAGTCTCTGGGTTCAAGCTAAAATACAAAAAGCACCAAAGTTGATGTTGTGGTTGGTGTCTGCTATAGACCACCAGACCAGGTGGAAGCAGTGGATGAGGTTTTCTTCAAACAGGTAGTGGAAGTTTCCAGATCACAGCCCCTGGTGCTCATGGGGGACTTTAATCACCCTGATGTCTGCTGGGAGGGCAATACAGCAGTGCACAGGCACTCCAGGAAGTTTTTGGAGAGTGCTGGGGACAACTTCTTGGTGAAAGTGTTGGAGAGGCAAGGTAGAGGTCATGCTTTCCTTGACCTGCTGCTCACAAACAGGGAAGAATTAGTGGGGAATGTAGAAGTGGATGGCAACTTGGGCAGCAGTGACCATGAGATGACTGAGTTTAGGATCCTGAGGAAAGGAAGGAAGGAGAGCAGCCGAATCAGGGCCTTGAACTTCATAAAAGCAGACTTCAGCTCCCTCAGGGAACTGATGGGCAGGATCCCCCTGATGGCCAATCTGAGGGGGGAAGGAATCCAGGAGAACAGCTTATACTTCAAAGAAACCTTACTGAGGGCACATGAACAAACCATCCCAATGTGCAGAACGGCTAGTAAAAATGGCAGAGGCCCAGGATGACTTAGTAGGGAACTCTTCAATGAGCTAAAACACAAAGAGGAAACTTAGAAGTAGAAACTTGGATAAATGACTAGGGAGGAGTATAAGAGAGTTTTGATTGGGTATGCAGGGATGATATCAGGAAGGCCAAAGCACAATTGTAGTTGCAGCTAGCAGGGGACGTGAATGGTAACAGGAAGGATTTCTTCAAGTATGTCGGGAACAAGAAGAAGATCAGAGGAAGTGAGGGTCCCTTGCTGAATGGGGGAGACAACCTAGTGACAGTTGATACTTTTTTTACCTCAGTCTCTCCAGGCAGGGTCAGCTACCAGACTACTGCATGTGACCGCACAGTTTGGGTAGGAGGTGAGCAGCCAATAGTAGCAAAAGAACAGGTTAGAGACTATTTAGAAAAGCTGTATGTGTACAAGACTAGGGGCTGGATGTGATTTGTCCAAGGGTGCTGAGGGAGCTTGCTGATGCAATTGCAGAGCTGCTGGCCATCATCTTTGAAAACTCATGGTGATCAGGAGAGGTCCCAGATGATTGAAAAAAGGCCAATAGAGTGCCCATCTTGAAAGGGAAGAAGGAGGATCCAGGGAACCACAGACTAGTCAGCCTCACCTCAGTCCATTGAAAAATCATTGATCAGTAAGGAACCTGGTTTTCTAAGATAAAAAAACAATCCCCAATTTTTGGATTTAAAAAAGTAGCACTATATATATAGTAGTGTTTCATTTTAATCATGGAAAAACATGTATTTTGGGTACTTTTTTAATCCAAAAATTGGGGATTTTTTTAATCAAAGAAAACTAGGATCCCTGTTGATCAGGTCCTCAAGGTATCCATTTCTAAGCACTTGGTGCAGAAGGAGGTGATTAGAAAGAGTCAGCATAGATTCACCAATGGCAAGTCATACCTGACTAACCTGTCTGCCTTCTATAATGAAATGTGGGGAGATCAGTGCATATGATATACCTTGACTTTAGCAAAGCTTTTGATACAGTCTCCCACAACATTCTTGCAAGCAAGCTAAGGAAGTATGGGTTGGATGAATGGACTGTAAGTTGGATAGAAAACTGCCTGGATCATCAGGCTCAAAGGGTGCATCTACACAAGATGCTTTACTGTGCATTAGACTAATCTAATATGCAGTAAAGTGTCAGTGTCTACAGGTATGCAGGACTTAGTGCACAGTAAATTAGGCTAATGCGCCATTTGCTAGAACCAACAAATACAGGTACTAGATTAATGGCATATTAGGTACTGCACAGTAGTCTGCAAATTGCTCTTGGTCAGTCTAGCCAGCAGGAGGCTACGGGGGGGGTAGGGGGGGGGGGGGGGGGGTGGGGGGGGGGGGGGGGTGGGAAGAACTGTCCCAGATCAGCAGGATGGTGGCTGCTAGCCACATAGGGATTAGGAGAATCAACATTGTGTCATTGTTGCAAAGAAGGCTAACAGCATACAGGCAGCATCCTCACTAAGGATGCACCCAAAGTGTAGTAATCAATGGCTCAATGTCTAGTTTGCATCTGGTATCAAGGAGAGTGCCCTAGGGTTTGGCCCTTGAGTCAGTTTTTTTCAATATCTTTATTAATGACTTGGAATATGGGATGGAGTGCAACCTCCACAAATTTGGAATAGTATATATGCTGGAAGGTAGGGCTTGGATTCAGAGACACCTCAACAAATTGGAGAATTCGACCAAAAGAAATCTCAGGAGGTTCAGTAAGAAGAAGTGCGTTATCCTACACTTAGGATGACAATTCCATGCACTGGTAAAGGCTGAGGACTGACTGGCTAAGGAGCAACTCTGCAGAAAAGGATGTGAGAACTACAGTGGTCAATAGGCTAAAAATGAACCATTAGTGTGTCCTTGTTGCAAAGAGGGCTGATGTCATACAGGGCTGTATGAATAGAAACATTCCAAGCAGATCGAGGGAAGTACTTATCCCCCTCTACTCAACACTGATGAGGCCACATCTGGAGTACTGTGTACAGTTTTGGGCCCCCCATTACAGAAGGGTTGTGGACAAATTGGAGAGAGTCCAATGGAGGGCAACAACAATGGTTAAAGGGTTGGGGGACATGACTTAGGAGGAGATGTTGAGGAAACTGGGCTTATTTAGTCAGGAGAAGAAAAGACTTGGGGGCGGGGGGAAGGGGGTTTAATAGCAGCCTTCAACTACTTGAAGGATGGTTACAAAGAGGGTGTAGCTAGACTGTTCTCATTGGTGGCAAATGACAGAATAAGGAACAATGGTCCCAAGTTGCAGTAAAGGAAGTTTAGGTTAGACTTAAAAAAAAAGAGAAAGAGAAAAAAATTGTTCTCACTAGGAGGGTATTAAAACACTGGAACAGGCTACCCAGAGAGGTTGTGGACCCTCCATCCTTGGAGGTTTTTAAGACCTGGCTAGACAAAACCTTGGCTGGAATGATAGAGTTGGGGTGGTCCTGCTTTGATCAGGGGTTGGACTAGATGACATCCTGAGGTCTCTTCTAACCCTAATTTTCTATGATTCTATGAAAAACAAACAACTGTAGCCCCCTCCTTGCCAAGGTTAAAAAAAAACAAACAGTAATTGCAGTACTACAGAGTTTGCTGATATATTTTAAATGCATCACAGTGTTGGGAAAACTCCTGTTAATCATTAAAAAGTAAATAAGGAATGGAGCATGGCCTTCTCCTAATATCATGTGGTTAAACCAGTTTATTTCATGATGATTACTTTAACTTACTCTCCTTTTAGTATCTGTACAGGAGGGTTGGGTCTGTGTCTATAGTATATCAAAATTATACATTCTGGAGCAACCCAGTAGAGCAAGTATCAGCTGGCATTACTTTTGGAAGGTATATTTAAGATAACTTATGTGCTGGGCATCTTTCTTTTATCAACTGCAATTTGAGAGAAATCAATATATAATTCACATATGTTCAGAATTATTTTTTGAATATAAGTACCACTACTGTTTGGGAGTTTGTGTGTACTTTTGCATGCCATTACTTTGTAAGAAGCAGCTAGAAGCTGGGCATTTTATAAAAATATATTTTAAATTCTTTTTGGCCAAATTAAAAAGAAAGAAGTGTAAGTATGTGTGTGCATGTGTGAATGCATTTGTGTGTGTGTGTGTGTGTGTGTGTGTGGAGCTCGGGGCTCACATCACTGAGTCTTATTAGTCAAATTGCTGATCTTTTTGGGTATTTTAATGTTCTTTATTCCAAGTTCAACAAAATCATTTCCTTGGAGCTATGAATGTCCCTGGTTTTATTTTATAGGTCAATATCTCTCCATGAGCTGTACAATGTGCTTCCAACTGGTAGACTCCAGAGCAGACAAACAATTAGCAGGGCCCCCAGTCTGGTGGCTGAACTGATGCACATCCTTGCAAATGACAGCAGCTGAAATTAAAATTGGATTTTTATGATCTGTAAGCAGCAGCTGCACCAAGAGGACCAAAAAGAACTTTGTGCTTTTCAAACCAGGAAGCTTCCTCAGCTTAAAAAGAACAATTTGCATACAAGATTTTACAGCCTGCCTCACTATTAATCTGAAATGATAATTGAAATTAACATTTGTAGTGGCCATGAATTGTGAATCTGAGGTCTTATGAATACATTATGAAATGTCCTCATTAGGGTTATGTAAAACAATTGAGCTTTAACCTAAAAAAAAAAGAAGTTAAAAATAGCCCAAATTCAGGGCTTAAAATTATTCTTCCTGAATCACACAAAACAATAATCCAGGTTCATGACCCTCTTGTTTTCTGTGGACCTGAATGTGAGGTTTAGCCAGTTTTGATGAGATTGTGTGACTTCAACCTGTATTTCCCTTCTCCAAGAAACCAAGTCTTGCTCCTCTTACCTGTTAGTTTGGATCACTGAAGGCCTCCAACTCTCCCCAACCTGCCTTTTCCTGTTTTAAGTAGTAAGTAGGACAGTCATAATTCTACTCACAAATAGATATTGGTTTTAACGAAATTCATCAGAGTGCACAGAGTATGTCTTCAGATTTACACAAACATGAAACTGAAAGTAAAAAATGAGTTGAGAGAGCTCTTGAAATGTTATGAAATGAAATTGCCAGTGCGGTTTTCCAGTTTCCCTCTAATAAATACAAACAAGGTAAGTTTGTGTACTTTTATGCCTGACATAAAATATTTCTCACTGTCATTTTGAACATTATTGCATATCATCAGTTATCATCAATTTTTAAAATTTTGATGGATGGAATTATGGTGACATGAGGTTCTGGTATCATATATGAACTATAGGTTAAATTCAAAGTTGTGTGACATCAAATCTCAGGTAGCTCCTTCTTCAGCAGAATCTTTTTGTGTTTTAAACTAGGCATAGAGCTAAATTTTAAGAAGGCCTAAGCAACTGTCTGGGATTTTAAGAGGACCCAAGGGAGGCAAGTACCACAGTTCTCTTGTATTTCAGTGGAAAATTTGTATCCAATTCACTTAGACTTCAACAACCCAGTTCTAATAACCTAGTTATGTTATCTAACTTCAAATAATTTACTTGTTAATCATCTAAACCAGTTATATTGAAAAAAATCAGCTCATATATGTGTCTTCTCATAATATAAGAAAGGATTAGCTATATAAATTATCAAATTAAAGAAAGTACAAAAATATGATAATTTGCCTGGTCATAAGCTGACACCTGGACAAAAAAACTTATTTTTTTATACTGGTTCATAGAACAGTACTTGAGGAGAAAAATGGTTTGGTGATTTAACACCAAATTTGGGAGTGAAGAAAACAGGGCTGCATTCCATGCAATGCCACTGATTTGCTGTCTGACCTAGGGCAAGTCTCCTGAAAATATATAATGGGAAACACTTTTTCCACACTCAGAGGAAGAGTGTTTATATTTTGTAAAGAAATTCATAATTTGTAAAGTAATGTGAGGGCTTGAGATAGAAAATAATGTAGATTGCAAAGCAGCGGTGTTTATATTAATGGATGGGACTGAAGGATGAAGTCACCAACACCATCTAGTCAATGAATCTGTGTACTTGTTTACACTAACATAAATACAATGCCTTCTATCAGGTATACTCTACTTCTTATGAATCAAACTTTTATTGTAGTGCATCATGCTATGCATCAGCCTGACTCTCTGGCCTCAACTGCCATGTACAAAATGCTTCTTGAGTCTTAGGGATGTCACCTAAAAATAATCTGCTTGTAGTTTAGAATAATAAGCTGTCAGCAAAACTTGTACAATAACTATCATGAACACTTAGGGCTGAATTCTGTACCTCGTCCAAGTCAGCTGAAATCAATGGGGTTACCCATTCTGTATATGTACAGACTTGCACAGAATTCAGGCCTTCATTCATCATTATGGATTTGCAACTAAAATGTTTATAAAGAATTTTTGCATTAAACTTGTTCAGTTTATTACTGACAGAACTGTGAGCAGAGATGAACCTGCAACCCTGAATAGTCTTGATTTAAATGAGCAATAAACAGTTGCTTTTTTTAAAATTGTACTCATTCCTCTGTACAGCAGGAAACTCAAGCACAGCAGATTTTTTATTAGAAATGTCCAAACAATGGAGGAAATATTTATTTGCAACTACATTTATTAGTGAAGAGGCTGGATTTGATTTGCTGCAATTCATAAAGTTTGTTTGTAAATATTCTACGGACTATGCTTGCAAAAACTTTGTTTGATATATTGTTACATTCTATATTCACTATTTGCATTTGTTATTCTCCGCTTACAATATTTGTCATAGAGTTAGAAACTGGAAACAAAACTTGAAGATTTTATTAATAGATTTCTACTCTCCCTCTAATTTACCAAGTGCTCCACACCAGACAAACAATTTGCATTAATAGAGATGTAGCCAAGGAACTGGTGCTTAGGTAAACAGCTTTAATGTGGGCACAATAGCTGCAATAAACCCAGCTATAAAGGATACTTTATCCATTAAGGTCCCTAATACAATGGGCAGATGTTAAAGGTTTTTAAAGGTGCATGTATACATCTTTTGGGATTTTCAAACACAGGAGCTAGGCATGTTTGAAAAATCCTACCAGGTGTAAAATCCAATCTGTATTTTAGGTGCTCTTAATCCTTTAAAAACTTGGCCCATGATGTCTACAGAGAAAGGCTGGAAGACATGAGGACAGTGGTAGGGACTGTGTCCCTACCCCAGTTAGTCCCAGCATATATCTGCCTGTCTTTGCTTACAAATATGAAAGAACAATCTGATGCATTATTTTTTACATATTTGTAACGGGGCATCTCTACTCTTGTTACTAGAAAGGCCTAAAAGGGTGAGAGGCTTGGAAGGGTAGCAAAGAGTAACAGCCCAAGTGGACTGGGCCCACAAATAATAAGGCCAGGCAGCTAATGAAGCAATTAGCTGCATCTTGTCACTGGGTACAGAAGACTCACTCACATGACCAGAAGGGGACTGGGCTTGGGGATATGAGCCCAGTCCCTGCCCATGCAAGAGGCAGCCTCTACCTGCAGCAGGCAGAGAAGCTTGTAGGAGTAAGGGGCTGGTGGAAACAGACACAGGCACCCAAGCCACCCATGGGAGCTAAGGAAGAAGGCTTCTACAGAGGTAGGGCCTATGAGCAACATTTACCCTGAGGAGGGTGACTATTTGTGTTACGAACAAGGATCCTGGTTTTTTACAAATCCCCAATTTTTGGATTAAAAAAAGTAACTCAAAATCCACATTTTTCTGTTATTAAAATGAAATATCACTAATATATAGTGGTTCTACCCCAACACCAGGCTTTCCCCTATTGTTGGCCCACCTCACCTCCAGTCCCTCACCTGCCATGCTTTTGATGTTACTGTGCTTGAGAGAGGCGGTCTCTGGGGCCAGAAGTAACTTCACTTTCTTTCATTTCTACCCAGGAGAACTTTTACAATCTTTTCTCCAATGCCTGATGAAGGATAATCTGATGCATTCTTTTTTACATATTTGTAATGGGGCATCTCTACTCTCTGATCTTTCTTTTGTTGCTGACATATTTGTAGAAACCCTTCTTGTTACCCTTCATGTCCCTGGCTAGATGCAACTCCAGTTGTGCTTTTGCCTTCCTGATTTCATCCCTGCATGCCCGAGCAATAGTCTTATACCCCTCCCTAGTTGTTTGTCAAAGTTTTCACTTCTTTGAAGTTTCCTTTTTTCTGTTTTAGTTCATTGAACAATTTCCTCGAACCAAACTGATCTTCTGCTTTACTCGCTAATCTTCCTGGGCATCTGGATGCTTCTTTCCTGCATCATAGATTCATAGATGTTAGGGCTGGAAGGGACCTCAATAGATCATCGAGTCCGACCCCCTGCATAAGCAGGAAAGAGT
>NW_005842157.1:105709-105972 GCF_000455745.1 Alligator sinensis | reverse complement strand
TTGAAGACCCCCAGGGTAGGGGAGAGCACCACCTCCCTTGGGAGCCCGTTCCAGACCCTGGCCACTCTAACTGTGAAGAAGTTCTTCCTAATGTCCAATCTAAATCTGCTCTCTGCTAGCTTGTGGCCATTATTTCTTGTAACCCCTGGGGGCGCCTTGGTGAATAAATACTCACCAATTCCCTTCTGTGCCCCCGTGATGAACTTATAGGCAGCCACGAGGTCGCCTCTCAACCTTCTCTTGCGGAGGCTGAAAAGGTCCAG
>NW_005842157.1:105297-105634 GCF_000455745.1 Alligator sinensis | reverse complement strand
CATCCCTCTTGAAGTGCGGCGCCCAGAATTGCACGCAGTACTCCAACTGTGGTCTGACCAGCGCCCGATAGAGGGGAAGTATCACCTCCTTGGACCTATTCGTCATGCATCTGCTGATGCACAATAAAGTGCCATTGGCTTTTCTGATGGTTTCGTCACACTGCCGACTCATGTTCATCTTGGAGTCCACTAGGACTCCAAGATCCCTTTCCACTTCCGTGCCACCCAGCAGGTCATTCCCTAGGCTGTAGGTGTGCTGGACATTTTTCCTCCCTAGGTGCAGCACTTTGCATTTCTCCTTGTTGAACCGCATTCTGTTGTTTTCTGCCCACTTGTC
>NW_005842157.1:93932-103779 GCF_000455745.1 Alligator sinensis | reverse complement strand
AATCTATAACCCTCAATATGTACTGCCCAGTCGTGGGACGAATCCCACCAGGTTTCCGTTAGCCCTACTAAGTCGTAGGTGTTTTGTGCAAGCAGGAGCGCTAGTTCATCCTGCTTGTTTCCCATGCTCCTAGCATTAGTATAGTATAAAGGCACTTGAGCCCTGCGACATCCTCAGTAAGGTTTCTTTAAAATACAACCAGCTCTCCTGGATTCCCCCCTAGGCCGGCCTCCCAGGGGATCCCACCCACCAGTTCCCTGAGTAAGTCAAAGTTTGCTACTCTGACATTCAGGGTTCTTACTTTGCTGCTTTCCTCCCTTCCTTTCTGAGCAATTCCTCCTCCTCTTCTCCCCTGCCTGTCCTTCCTGAATAGTTTATACCCATCCATGGCAGTGCTCCAATCATACAAACTATCCCACCAAGTCTCTGTTTTTCTAATCATGTCTTAGTTTCAGGACTGTGCAAGGACTTCCAGTTCTTCCTACTTGTTTCCCTGGCTCCTTGCATTCATGTACAGACACCTGAGGTACCTAGCTAAATTCCCTCAGGAAGAGTGAGAAGGTGTCCCCTCTTGCCCCGTCCTGCTTGTGCTTCCTCCAGGTCACCCACTTCCCTCTTACCTCACGGCTTTGGACTCCATCTCCTAGTGAGCCTCATTTAAAGCCCTCCTCACTAGGTTTGAGGCTATCCGCAAAGATGCTCTCCCCTCTCTTCATCAGGTGGTTCCCACCTCATCCAAGCAATCCTTCTTGGAACAACATCCCATGGTCAAAGAAGCCAAAGCCCCACTGGTGACACCATCTGCACAACCATGCATTCACTGGCAACGTGTAGGGGGTGCACGGGGGTGCACTTGCAGCCCCTGAGAGCGCTGGTGCACCCCCTGACCAGCTGCTGTCACCGCTTAGGCAATAGGCAGAGGGGGAAAGTGGGGGCCCTTTGCCTTGACTAGAAGGATCAAGGAGAACAACACTTGATCCCCTTCACTCTTGCATCCAGAGCCCCATAGACACTTTTGATCTGCTCAGGGTCTCCCCTGGCATTATCATTGGTGCCCATGTGAATGAGCAGCATGGGGTAGTAGTCAGAGGGCAGGATGATTCTAAGTAATCCCTCCATGCTTCCATGCAGACTCTGGGCAGGCAGGACACCTTCCGAGACAACAGGTCAGTTCAGAAGATAGATGCTTCCATTCCCTGCAGAAAGGAGTCTCCAATCAGCACCATCTGTTGCTCCCTCTTGGTGGCAGTGGTCTCAATCCTCCCAACTTTGGAGATGTCTGGCCCAGCCTCTTCCACCAAAAGAATGTGGTCCTCCTTCTCTGTTGCTAGTGTTCCATATATGTTCTCCAGGCAAATTGCTGCTGGTGGAGATGAAGATTTCTGATTGCTGCCAGAGGTCACATATTCCCACTGGAAGTGAAAGTGGGAGGCTAACTATGCATTACCTCGGTTAGGATATTTCTCCTGCCAAGAAAGTGGCTTTCCCCTGTAACTAGGAAAACCACCTTAGTGGTCATAGTATTTCCCCTGCCAGGTATGAAAAGCTCCCCTTCAAAGAGGGGGTGCAAACTGACTTGTGAACTGCTGCTTACATTTGCTATCCCTGTTCAGTCACTACGGGAGTCTCCTTTTATGCTCTACTGGGCCTGGACTGGCTGCCCCCTTCTAGGGTTTTTGTCAGACAGGCAGCAATCACCCAGGAATCACTCAGCTAGCAACACTCCCAGCTGCTTAGAGCAAATGTCCAAAACACCCACAGCCCACCAGATAAAAACTCAGCGAGCCAAACACACAGGCAGCCCTAGCTCATTCACCTTCCCAGAGCAGGATCTATTGCTGGATACCTGACACCTCTTGCCTTTCCTCCTCTTGCTCCCAGTAACTGATTTGCAAACTGCTTATTTATGTTAGCCTATTTATTAGCGATGGTGTGCTTTTTCTATTTATTTCAACATTGATTTGCTGCTGTTGCTAACTGAGCAATAATTTGCATATAATCACCACAAAATCCTAAATTTTAGAAGGATAAAACTTTTCTTTTTATCTGGGTCTGTGAGCAGGTGAAATTGAAAGCTTTACTGATTTAAAATGTCCTAGTTGGGAGGGGGAGCTTAGTGCTCCTGTTTCTTTAAGGAGAAAAAGGCTGCAAGATTTCAGCAGCAATCCAGGGGAGACACCTGACTAGAATGGGGCAGGGGTTAGAGAGTATATAAGGCCTGAGCTGAGCTAGATAGTCTGGTCCTGGAGGCTGTGGAAGGAAAGGTCCTAGATGAGTTCTGGACCAGGAGGACTCTAGAGAAGCTCCTGGGATACTCTCAAGTAAGGGAAATAGAATATTGCTGACTTGCCTGGAGAGAACGTGACTCAGGGTAGAGGGGAATTATACTGGTGGTTTGGGTTTGGTACTAGTGGGGGAGGTTGGAAGCCCCAGCAGGCTTGGGGAAGAGGCAGAACCAGGGGACAGGGCAGTGGTAGGACCAGAGATGGGGTTAGGGAGAGCCCAGACTGGGGCAGAGACATTATTAGAGAGCCCACTGAGCATGTATTGATTGATAACATCTGTGAGACTTGGTCATGGCTAGAAGGGCAGATGAGGAGGCCACAAATGTAGCCCTTAAGGTGATGAACAATTAGAGTGTGGCTCATGAATGGATGAGATCTTGTTTAGGGATCCCTGGGGAAGCTTCCCACTTCTAAATGCATACTTATATCAATGTGTGAAAGGTGAGTATAAGGGGAGTTGGCCAAGAGAACAGGGTGAACAGAGGTTAAATGGCCACCAGGGGCCATTACAGCCACCCCTGGGCCAGACTTTTGTTACTAGTATACACTAGAAATGTGACTTCCACTCCCCAAAAATTAACCTGCAGGCCCCTGATCCCTTAAGGGTTTATGACCAGTGCTATGTATTAACAGTTGAGTGATCATATGGGAAGAAAAGTTGTGTGTTTTGTTTCTATTGCTGTTTGGGGTTTGTGTTACATTGGGAGATGGGGATGTGGCTGTAGAAGAGGATTGGAGGCCATACAGCAGGGTGCTTGGGGTACTCTGGGTTTCAAGCTTGTCAGGGAATGAGGCAGATTAAGACTGAGAGGGTGCAGTGAGGCAGGGCCAGGGACCCAGCATGGGGAGAGAGTGACTGAGGCCAGAGATGTATGTTGTCCTCTTGAGCCTGGCATGTAGTTCTGGGACAGGGACTAATCACCCAGAGGAGCAAGGGCTTTGGTGTGGTAGGTGCTCTGAAAGGAGACACAAGCAGGGCTGAGGCCAAGGGTCTAATGATGCCTGAACAAGGTGATCAGAATTAGAGTTTACAGCAAAGCGCTGCGTTGACACTCCATATTGTGAAAGGCTAAGGCCCAGACAAAGATAGCTCTTCCAGGGTCTGGGACCCAGTGCACAGGTAGGGACTGTAGCCTAGTCAGAGGAGCTGAAGCCTGGACCGTTCAGTGGAGAGTGAGACTGGGCAAGGGGAGTCCAGGCAAGAGTGAGAAGAGCCCTGATCCATTTAAGCAGTGAGGATGAGCTAACTGGCTGCCTAATGATGAGCAGGGTGGGGAAGGCACTGAAAGTCAAACTCCAGGTATCTGAAGATGGCCTTTCCAAATCTATTAGCTCTTGACATGAAGACATGGCAAAGGAGAGACAAGAAGGCCTGACAGGAGGAACCAGTGTATGGAAACAGGCATAGGGTGGCCCCTACAGTGAGGGCACTGTGGCTATCCCTGGAAATGGAGTTCATTGCACACACGATAAATTGCTAGACAGGTTCCCTCGTTCACCCATTCCAGCCTGTAGACCTGGAGGGGGCTTCTACATACAGAAGCCTATTTTTGAAGCCAATTTTCTGCAAAATATTTCTGGAAACCTACTTTCTGCAAAAGCCAAAATCTCTAGTGCAGGTGTGCCAAAATCCACTGCTCTTCTAACCCCTCCCCCAAATTTCAATCCCCTCCAGGCCCCAACAAGTTGGGTGAAATGGATCCACAGGCTAGGTCCAGCCCATAGGCCTCATTTTTAAAACTTCTGCCTTAGGGAGTGCAAACAGGAGCTGCTAAATTGTGGTGTCTGTGTTATTTCCCAGTAGTTTAGGGACACCATTAAGGGATTTATTTTAAAACATCATTTAGATGGCAATTGTCAGCAGGTCTAAAGTTCTCTTTCCCCCTCTCTCCCTTTAAACAAAACGTTGCAGGTGACCAATGAGATGATGAGTTACATATACAGCTCTTCAGGGAAGAGTTATATTTTATACTGTGTCTGCCTCTGAAGTTAGTTCCATAGCTCAGCTTTACATTTATTTTATCATATGCCGTTGTGTTTTATTGCTAGCTTGGTTTTAGCTTTTGCTGGTAGGTTTATTTTTCTTTTCTGCCTCTGTGATCCTATACTTTTGCTATTAAATTGTTAAAGGGAAATTTAGCTTTAAAGCTTGTGAGAATTCATGCTGGCTACAGCTGTGTTACATATACAGCAAGCCTTAAAGTATCCTTGATCCTACTGGGGAATTGAGAGTTGAAGAAGGTAGATTAAGAAACATGCTGGACAGTAAGTGTTATGCACAGCTGGCAGAGTGAGCTTCTTATTTTAAGTACAGTTTTAGTATCTCCTAATTTCTTTGTCTGAATAGTATGTTGAAGTGAGCACAGGCAAAAGACATTGGCTGAGAGACTAGGGACTGTGGCCAGCTGTCAGAATTGTAGGCATTTTGAAGACTGCTTAGCTTATTGTTAATATTTTTGGAACCAAAATAAGATGCTGGCCAGGGAGCTCTTAATACAGATAGTAGGGAGTATGGAGATAGTTTGGGGGCAGGGATTCAGCCAAAAATGAATGTATTAGGGTATATAGAACAATACTACATATGACTCCCTGTAGCAAGATGGTTATGTCTAATTACCATATTTATTCAAATAGAATATTTACTCAAATAGATGCTGACCCTGATTATAAGATGGCCCCCTACCCCCAATCATTAGATTCTATATGGAAAATATATACATTTATCATAATTTTCTGTGTATAGAATCTAATTATTAGAAGTTTGCCTTGAATTTGTCCCTTTCCCACTGTTACAGTAGGAAAAGTACATCTAAGGGAGTCATGTAGCCCCTTTGCTCTCTGCTTCCCCCAACTTGTTCCCCTGACAGCCCCTTCCTCCTCTTACTGTCAGACCCTGCTCTCCCTGAGCCTGTGGAAGTTAGGTGCAAATTTGAAAACAATATCTTTGAAATTAAATGCAGCTGTAGCAATTTGCTTACACTACCCATGCACTTGATTCATCCACAATTGATGCATGTTACTTTTTTTTTTTTTTGAAACTGCTGCAAGTTTTAGTACAAGTACTTCATAAACAGACTTTTGAGCAGCACTTTGCTATGTACTTTATATGTAGTCCAGAGCCAAAGGCTTGTGATTTACTGTTTGGCTCACTGGGCTTGCCCCAGCAGACATTTCAAGTCATGGTGACCCCACAGCTCAGCACTGCTTAGTGCTGTGTATACTCCAGATACCCTTCCCTACAAAGTATCCATGTGCTAATTAGCCCTCACTCATGACTGGAACTGGGTGTTCTTGTCATGAGATGTGGGATCCTCCAAAAATGTTATATGCAGATGAGGTGCAGTGAAACATGATCTGGCTGTACCTCATGAAGAAACAGAAAGTATTGGAAATAGGAAAGAAAGGCACAACTCAGCTATTGGAGTGAAGAGTAAGTCACAGTGTATGTAATATCCTAGTTCACCAGGACTTGAAAAAAAGTTGGTGGTGTGGATGACTGCGCTTAATGGGCATTACCAAATGCCTTTTTCAAATGGGCTGCATTTAACCTATTCTTGTGGTAGGTTCCCATGAGCATGTTTTCTCAATGTGGGTCTTGTGTTTTATAGACATGCTAAGTGGGTTCATCTACATGTGAAATTTTACTGCAAGGTAAGCTAAATAGCTCCATAAAGTGTCACTGGGAGCATCTACATGCGCTATTAATTTAAAGTATGCTTATTGCACAGTAAAAACACTGCACAATAAGCCTACCCAGGAGCACGTCTACACATGCTCCTTCTTGGGAGCAGATTTGGAGCAGATTTGCTCCTAGTGGGAGCAGCCTGGTATAGGGCTGCTCCTACCCTGCTATGCCTCCCTGTAGCAGCTAGGGGGGACTCCAGGCACCCCCTGAGCGCTAGCCCAGGGCCTGGCAGGAAGCACAGGCCAGTTCCCATGTGCATGGGCCAGGAGAGCTCAGCTGGCTGTAGCAGCAGCTCTTTCCTGGTGCTGTACACATCAGGAGGGGTCCTGATGTTCATGGGGCTGGGAGACAGCTGCTGCTGCAGAGGTTTCCCACCCTGTGCACATGGGGACACGCCCAGTGCTCAGAAGGGCTTCCCTACCCTACCTGGGGCAGTCCAGGAACTGTCCCATTCTGGGGCAAGTTCCCAATCAGCTATGGACTGCACAAGGAGTTCCTAGAGCTACCAGAGCTACCATCTCTACAGTGATGGAAGTGAAGATCTGCCCAGAATGGCATATTGGCTTTGTTGGTCATATGTACACGGATGAATGTCGCTCTTAGGAAAACATCTACTCTCCTTTGTAAGATATCTCTAATATTTGAATTGGTGTTCAAGTTATTTCTAGTTTAAGGATGAAAAGAAGTAGCTAACTTGTTTTATTGTAAAGCACTTAAGGATACTGTCAGGATAAGCACCTCGTGTACTGGATGCTTGTGTGTCAAGTATTGAAAGATAGCTGTGATAGAAAAGTACTTTTATTTCCCTCCCCCTCTCTTATTGCACTGAATCCTAGCATAAGCATTCTGTTAAAAATATACTGTAAATATTTATATTTATATTTATTAATGTAAGTGGAAATCACTGCCAAATCCCCATATACTGCACTAAATATTTACCCTTCTGCGTGGGCTTGTAAATGCATTCAAGGACAGAACAATCATTTTCAATGTTCACAAATAGTAAAAGTTTTGATTACCCAAGAGCAGTGGGTATTTATTTATTAACGCTAAGTAGAAGGGCATGAAACTAACATAAAAAGATGCTGGAATAGGCAGTAAAATGTAAACAGTTTGTGGCTTAAAGTTTAGAAGTAATTATGATGTTACATTGTCAATTGTCTTTATTTACACCTCCAGAAAGCCTCCATACATCACTACACATGTTAACAAGCTGTAATAGGTAGCCTCTTACCCTATTTAGGAATATATCTATTGAAATGTTGGTAGTGTTTTTTAAAAGTAAGCAAATTCTTTGCAAGCTTAAAACCACTCAATATTTGTTCTGAAAATTCACTGAGGTTCAAGTAATCTTTTCCACAAACACTTGAGGGGGGCTTCATATAAAACAAAATCTGGCACAAGGAGAATTAATGTATGATTAGTTCTAGTTATCAGGAGTGTCCTCATCCATAATCCGGGCTTGATTGGGCTAGGTTCAATGCTGTACAGTCATAATGATTACCTGTCTCTACTCCAAAGTGCTTGCTGTCTAAATAGGCAAGACAGAAAGGTGGGAACGGAAACTAAGGGGGAAAAAAAGAGGTGATGTTCTGCCCAGAGCCAGACAACCTGTCAGCATATGAACCAAAAATAGAACCCTGTTCTCTTTGTGAGGTCAGCATCTAGTGCTGTACCCACTGGACCATGTTGTCTGTCAAAATGCATAGCAGGGTTCTTCTTTCCTACAAACCTCACATTTTTGCTTTCCCTTTTGTTGTTCATGAACGAGAAATTGCATCTCCTTGCACCAGGCTCAGCTACAACTTCTGAAGGAATAAACTGAATCCTTTAAAAGCTGGGTTCAGGGACATGGTAGAAGAAAGAATAAAGATGGAGGAGATTAATCAACGATGGTTTGTGAGTGCCACTGTGGTGTCAAATCCTGGCTCAGATGGCTCAACCATCTCTATACACACCCACTGGCACACACTAGTCTAAACCAAGAAATACATAAGTGGGGCTGCTCCAGGCTTGCCCTCTTTCACCCACTGTGGAGCCCTCAGTCTTTACTGGGCTTGAGAGTAACCATTGGGATTGAGTGTAGACCAGCTTCACTGATAAACAGCTGTCTTCACAGCATGACAGACTCTTGCCATAGCAGTGTATACAAACAGATTCTGTAAGCAGGACTTGGAGGTAGAATCGTAGGGTGCCTATACATAAGCAGCAAGGTTGCTCTGATGCATCATAATTGCCAGTTGCCATTTTTAAGATCAGGGACACTGATATACAAGATGCCCCTGGTGCTTTAATTAGAGCGGATCTTGGAGCTACTGTAATTAAAGCGCCTCCCCACCCCACTCCTGGAGCATATGTAAAAACACCCATAGGCCTTGTTACATGGTAATTTTGGGCAGCTCCTGGAGCTCTTAATGTTTGGATCATCTGCACATTAACATCTGAAACTAGTTTTAAGCACTTGCTAGGCAGCTCAAGTTACTCCACTCCACTCCACTCCACTCCACTCCAGGGCAGGTTTATCTTTAATCTGTGTTACTTAGCTTGTATTACACTAAGGCAGGGACAGACAAAATACAGCCTGCAGGCTGGATTTGGCCTGCAAAGGCATTCTATCTGGCCCATGGGACCCCTAAAAAATCCAGAAAATTAATATTTATCTGCTCCTGGCTGCAGGTCCAAGATGACAGGAGCCAGGAGCAGTAGGACCCAGGGGGAGCCGGAAGCAGGACAGCAGCCCAGCCCTACCCCACCACCAGCCCTTTCACTGTTTTCCTGGCCCCTGCATGGCTCCAACACCACATGGCTGCCAGCTGCATCAGTGGACCAGGGAGCACAGGGACCACTCCAGTACCCTAGGTGTGCGTGTGTGTGTGTGTGTGGGGGGGCAAGAGTGTGTGTGTGTGTGTGTGTGTGTGTGTGTTTGTAGGGTGAGTCACACGTGCACACCCCACCATACACATGCACCCAGACCTCCCCTTCACTGCCATACATACAGACCCCCACACCCACAGCACCTCACACATTCCAGTCACCCTCCCCCCATACACATCCCCCACAAACCACATACCCACCCACACCCCACATATCCATATGCACCAACACCCTGCCCCACAATCAACATACCCACACACCCAAAGGCCCCCCACAAACCTATACCCACCCACCCATGTTCTCCATCCTCCCACAATATACAACAGTAAGACTTCATTTTAAGCTATTGTGCAATCACTTCTTTGTACACTACACAAATACATGTAAACCAGGACACACACATTTTTAAAAAATCAAATTAATGAATGTTGTAGATGTTCACTTTTTAGAATATAAGTTGGTATTTTTCTGGTTCTGAGATGGCAAAACCCCTTGCTGAAAGGAGTACTTCTGAAGGCAAGGGGAGGGACTTCTGGTGGCAAAGGTCAGGGGTTAGGGGATCGGACTTCTAGTCAAGATGGAGACCAGGGGGCAGGGCACCTGTCAGGGGACAGGGCTACTCACATGGCCCTTAAAAGCTTGCCAAAACTTGATAAGTGGCCCTCCACCCAAAATAATTGCCCATCCCTTCATTAAGGTGTAGCCACTATAGGCTACACCTTAGTGAAAACACCCCATCTTCTCCCCTGTCCCTGCTGGTCCAAATCGGGTTCACTGTCCCCAAACTCCCCCTTCCCCAGCACCTTAGATCCTTGTTCATTGACCTCTACTTACCTGTGGCTGTCTATGCTGTCTATCCCAGGGGAGCGGGTAGAGAAGGGTTAACCTGCCTGCCCAAATGCTGCTGATGCTTCTGCTGCTGCTGCTCATCCTAGAGAAGAGCAGAAGCCTGGCAATGCTTGACAGGAAGGTTAATCCTTTCCTGAGTGCTGCCCTAGGACAG
>NW_005842157.1:78611-93908 GCF_000455745.1 Alligator sinensis | reverse complement strand
GGGGAAGGAGGGGGCAACCCAGGGGCAAGGGGGAAGTGCAGAATTGGAAGAAGGGGATTCTTAACTTTCAGTCCTCCAGGCTCCTGCTGGCCCGAATATGTGACTGCTCCAAACTTGAGCTAGCACTAATACCGATCAACACTTGAGCACAGTGGATGCATCTACGTGTGCAATTAATGTACCTGAACATTTAGCACAGAAAATTCAGGTGCATTAGGGTGCACATCTGCACATGCACCTGCATCAAGAACAAAATGAGCCTGACTGGAGCAGCCTAGTACAGGACTGCTCCTGCCCTGCTCTCCTCCACTGCAGCAGCCAGGGGGAGCTCCAGGCTCCCCCAGGTGCCAGCCCTGGGCTGGCAGGATACACAGCAGTCACACAGCTCCCTCCCAGCCACATGGAGATCAGGGCTGGCCCCAAGTCCCAGCTCTGGGAATAGTTTTCAGACTTGCTGAGTCAGAAAAATCCTGGAGGATTTGTGCTATCTCCCTTACAGCCATTCCAGTTCATCTCCCAGATAAGGACCTTGGACCCTCCTCCTTACAGGATCAGCAGAAATAAAAAGGTAGTGCAGTTGCCCTACTGCACTCCTGATTTGCCCTTGCCAATGCTTATCTAAACTCTTCTTGAACACCACCACAGATGGAGATTGCACAGCTTCCCTAGGCAGTCTATTCCACTGCCTCATTTTTCTAATAGTATTTTCTTGATTATCCAATCTAAACCTACTTTTCTTCAAGCCATTGGCTTGTGTCCTTCTTTCTGCAGCAAGATAGAAAACGTGATCTCTCTCTATGGCAGCTCTTCACATATTTGAGGACTGCTATCATGTCCACTCTTAATTGCCTTTTCTGCAAGCTGAACATTCCTATTTCCTTCAACCTCTCCTTATATGGCCTGTCTTTCAAGCCCCTTATTGTTTTTATTTCCTGTGGTTGGATCCTTTCTAACTTCTCCGTGTCTGTTTGAAAATGTGGAGCCCCAAACTGCACACAATATGCTGAATGAGGCCTAACCAGTGCTGAGTAAAGAAGCACTATCACCTTCCACGTCTTGCACCTAACTGTCTGGTTGATACAACCAAAATTTCATACACCTTTTATGAAGCTGCATCACACTGCAGAGTAATAGTCTGTGATCCACCAAGACACCAAGATCCTTTTCCACAGTACCACCATCCAGCTCATTGTCACCCATTTTTTTAAATTTGTGTTTTTTAATTACTGTTCCCTGATGCAACATATTAGCTTCTCTCACTGAATGGGTTTCCAATGCATCCCAAGGCCCCACCACATGCCCCTACCCCCACCCCACTCCACCATGTCATGGGGGGACTCCTGGTGCATTTCACTAGTGCGGAAGCTGTGCAGGATACCTGAGTCACTCAAGCCCTTCAGCCATGGGCCAGGGATGGGGGCAGGGAGTGGAATTTGCCAGCATTGAACTTCATCCTATTAACTCTAACCCAGTTTTCCAAGTTGTTGGGATCATTCTGAATTGTGCTCTTGTCCTCCAGTATGTTTGTAATCCTTCCCAGTTTTGTGCCATCTGCAAATTTGCTTAAGAAACTCTTTATTCCAGTATTCACATAATTACTAAGCATGTTGAACAGCTCTGGGACCAGGAAAGACCCCTGAATCCATTTATAATTGTTTTTTGCTTGCAACCATTGAGCAAGCTGTCTACCCATCTCATAGTTTTGTTTCAATTTCTCTAATTTGTTTATGACGAGGTCATGTGGGACTCTTGTCAAAAGTCTTGCTGACATCCAGATAGACCAGATTGATAATGTTACCCTCTCCTGGAGACATCTCTAGGGAGAAACATCATCTGCCTTTACCTAAAGTAAATGTCCCTATAAGGGTTATCTTATACCCACTGTACCAGCATATGTGGATCAGTTGCATTGTTTCTAAAGAAAACTGACACAGCCTTAAGTACAACAGGGCTAACAAATACTTCCATACCTTCTTTTGTAGCAGCAGTGAAAAATGGCACTTTTACACGTGCTTCAGAGATAGGGAGGCAGCATTTTAATTAGAGCAGCTCCAAGAGCCACCCTAATTAAAGAGCTGCAGTGTCTTGTGTATCTGTGCTTAAAAATGGTGGTGGAGATGCTTGAACTATAACTTGTTCAATGAGTTTTTTAGTTCAAGCGCCCCCACCACCTTTTTAAGTGCAGGGATGCTGGTACATGAGACGTGGGAGGGTGATTGATGCGCATTGGAGCAGACTTGATTAATCGAGTCTGCTGGAGCATGGTAATTACAGCACGTCAATCAGCTTCCACGCTCATGTAAAGGCTGAAAATGTGACCAGTACTGAAATAAGTGGAGTAGTTTAAGTGTGTAAAGTCTCACTAAGCTACAGTTCACTAGTGTGTTTCCAAATTCAGTAACCTATGCTTGATTTATAAGGCCAGGGAAAAAAAGTTATTTTTAGTTTTGCGCTCTCCCATTTTTTTGGACTCCTGCCCCCAAAATGCCTCTCATTGAAAGTCTGCATTTTCTGATCCTTCCCTGAACACCAAATGAAAGAAAAGGGATCATCACAAGTATTTTATTTTATAAGAGATCATGTTTTAAACCTGTGTAGTGGCTCAAATCTTTATTGAATTGCATCCTCCATTTATAGCTAACAATAAAGCTTATAACTGCAATACACTTATCACTGCCTTCTGTCTTTAAATTCTGCTAAAGTGCTTTTTAAATCAAACTGTAAAATCCAAGAGGAAAATCCTTTCCTCCATGTCAATAAATTAAGATCTTATGATTATCAGAAATTTCTGTTCTGATGTATCTCTTCTTTAAGGAGAGTAGCTAGTGGTAAAACCTTGTTCTATAACCTATAGATATCTCCAGACATGGCAAGACCATGTATACATTGACAGACTTACCCATAGTGATTCTCAGAAAATTAATAAGCAATATTAGAGCATTTGAATTAATAGAAAAGACTTCTGCCAGCTGAGTTCATGGATTTAACTGGTGGTAATATTAGGCTGTGTACTCTCTATTTGGATTGAGCAGATGCTGGAGGGAGGCTGGATAGGAAAACTCCATTACTGGGTTTCATAGTGGTTCTCTAGAGGATGTACATCAGAGCCTGGTGGAGCATCTGTTCACCAAGGCACCCCAGGGAAAGACAAGAAACAGTGGGCACAAACTGATTGAAGATTGCTTCAGATTGGACATAAGGAAAAACTTCTTTACAATTTGAGTGCCAAGGGTCTGGAACAGACTCCCCCCAGAAGTGGTATAGTCTCCTACCCTGGTGATCTTAAAAAATCATCTTGATGCCCACCTTGCTGGGGTCATGTGACCCCAGCAGCCTCCTGCCTAAGTGCAGGGGGGCTGGACCTGATTATCTTGTAAAGTCCTTTCCAGCCCCTAACATCTATGAATCTATAAAAGGATGTTGAAACTCAGGAATTTGGGTTTTCCAGTCTAGGTTCTAGAGAACACTGTTTTTTATGGATGTACGCTTTACTGATTTTTCCCAGTGACCCCAGTCTGTCCCCTATCTGTTTCTAATTCTATACCCTTTCACCTATGTTGCCTTGCACTAAATGAGATAGTATTGCTAGCCAGAGTTTCCCACTGAAACTATTTTTAATAGAAAATTCAGTTTCCAGTTAAATAGTATTTTTCATAAAGTAAACGTTTCCTATTAAAATTAGAATGTTCATAAAAATAAGAACAGTGGGATGCCAGAAGACCCAAGGGGTGCTTATGCACATGCTCCTGGATGTGGGGGAAGGTTGTTTTCAGAGTATTCAGGCTTGCATTTCAAAATGGATGCATGGAGGCTTTAACTAAAGCTTGTCAAAAGAGCTTTAGTTAAGTGTCACCACCACAACTTTTGAAACATGGGGAGCTGAATGCATGAGACGCTGCAGACTTGATTTGAGTCTGCTCTGACATGTTCTAATAAGAACAGGATGGAGCACATGTATAAGCACCCAAGAGTTTTCGGCTGAAAACTGAATTTTTTTTGCAGAAAACAGAAATATGTGGATTTGCTGTTTCAATACCATGTTAATTTTCCTTGTATCCCCAGTCTTATCTGTCAGCTCTTTTTATGATGCACTGTTGCCAGGGTCTCTCACCATGTACTGCCTCCTGCCATTAAGAAGAAAGTCTTCATTGGATTACAGCTGATGTAATCTGACCAGGCAGCTTGTTTTGTGGCAATATTAGGTACCCCAGCTATGACTCCCATAAGGTAGTGCATTATTAATCAAATTATTTTGCACTTTATATTTTTCCCCCAAAAAGAAAAACTACGGAACTTGATCCCCTTGCTACCTAACCCAGGGACTTCTTACATGCTGCGTAAAATCCACAAACAAGGGAATCTATAATCTCCAACCATGGAGACTGAACAGAGGAAATATCACATTTTTTCAAATCAATCCTAAAACTTCTTGTCACCCCAAAGACCGAGTTTTATCCAAGACACAACAGACTTCCTACAAAAACTTAAAAAACATAAACCACCTTCTCAGCAACACCCTCCTAGCCACCATGGGTGTTACCAGCTTATATACCAACATCCCACATCAGGATGGTGTCCAAGCCTGCCTTGAATATCTACAAGATCAAGATTACAACTCAGAGTAAATACCCAAAGATATTTCTGAACTTATATACTTCATCCTCACGCACAACAATTTAACTTTCAATAACCAACTCTTCCTCCAGACCATAGGAACAGCTGTAGGCACCAAAATGGCTCCACAGTATGCCAACCTTTATATGAGCCACCTGGAAAAGAATTCCTCAAGGAGTACACTGTCAAACCTGTGCTATATTTAAGGTATATTGGTGACTTCTTCATCACTTGGACAGAAAACCTGTAACCTCTGACTGATTTCCATCAGAAACTCAACAGTCATCACCCCTCCATCAGACTGTCTCTTGAATACTCCAACACCAACATTTCCTTTTTAGACATTATGATTACTATCCAGTATGGTGGTCTGTATTTTACCATATACAAGAAACCCCTGGACCAACATACATATCTTAACAGAACCAGCAATCACTCTGAACATGCCAAGAAAGCTGTAATATATGGCCAAGCCCTCTGATACCACAGAAATGTCTCTGAGGGCAACACCCATGATCGTCACCTCACAAATCTCAAAAGGGCTTTCACTCAACAAGGACACTCGTCCAGAGAGATGGATGCTCTTTTTGAAAGAGCCACCTAGATACCATGTTAAGAATTGCTGCAGTACAGAAGGAAAACCCCATGAATTGCACACCACTGGTTATGATATATCATCTCCCCATGAAACCTAGACAGAAAATCCTCAAGCAGTTGCAACCCATACTAGAAGACCCAATTCTTAAACAGATCTTCCCAGAACCACCCATCCTAGCCCTTAAACAAGCTCCAAACCTCACCAGCCTCACTACCAGAAGCCAACTTTTTACGATCCAAAACGCACCAAATGGATCCAGACCATGCCATGACAAGAAATGTAAAACCTGCCAACATATCTCTACCACCCCCACAATAACTACTCCCTGTAACAGAACCATCACTATTCCTGGATCTTACAGCTGCACTTGCAGAAATGTAATGTATCTCATCCAAATGCCCTGATGGAAAATACATAGGAGAGACCAAACGACAACTGCGCACCAAAATGAATGCAGACCGAAAATCTATCAAAGACAAGAATCCCCAATTACCTGTGGGGGCACATTTCTCACAAGAAAACCACTCTCTCTCCAATCTCTCAGTTCTAATCCTCAAAGGGAATTTACAAAACACCTTTCACAGATGAGCCTAGAAACTTCACTTCATCAACCTACTAGATACAAAAAATCATGGACTAAATATAGAAATTGGATTTCTGTCACATTATAACCTGCCTATCTAACTCCCCAAGTAACTTCTCTACTATTTACCAGCTATAGTCATTTCCCTTCTCTCCCCCAATCATTCCCCTCCCCCTCCATCTCTCACCCACTGACTACCTCAATTTACATTTTCACTGACTGGCTTTCTTGCATGCAGACTGGCCTCTGGCTTCTTTACTATTCCATCCAGCAAAAGCACAGACCAACTGCAGATACTTCTTCAGCCTGATGAAGGGTATTTGTACCCAAAAGCTTGCAAAGATGAATTTTTCCAACTATTTGAGTTGGTCTAATAAAAGATATTAGATGCAGACAAGATTCTTTGGGTACCTACCTTTGAAGAGGAACACACTTTGTTACCAGTTGTAAGAGAGAAAGACTATCTCCCTGTCACTCAGATGGATCCATTGCAAAGAAATTCTTGTTCAGCCTCTGCTGTCCTAGGGCAGAAGAGGTTTTGTGTATATGGAATTTATGTTGGGTTTAGGTGACACCTTCTAACAAACTTATATTGATTATATGTAATGACAGTTTTCAGCCAATGCCAGTTATAATACAGACAGATTGAATTGGGTTTTTATGGGATGGCAGAATGTGTGTCCCTGAATCCAGTGCATTTACCCTACCCAATTTCAATGCACAAGGGCACAAACACTTCTTAATGATGTAGGCATTTTTATTACAGTAACAAAACAGCATAATTGCTGTTAAGCTCATTCTCAAAAAAGACTGAAAAATGTTTCTGAAAACTTTTAGGAAAGGAAGGCCAGAGAAGTATTTTAGCCAGAATTACAGCTGGAAACGTTAAGGCAAATGCAAGCAGTGTCTTAGGTTCTATTATCTGTAGGTATCATTGTTTGCTCTGCCTATTAAGGGTAACATAAATCAGAAGTATAGTTTTAGTTTTCTTTTCTGTTTGAAGAGACTGCCTTCAATGGGATTAATTAAATTGTTTTTGGGGCCATACAACTTCTATTTTGTTTAATAAAATCCTATTCAAAATATGATTTTTTTAACTGGAATTAAATCGATAAGACTCAGGCTCACTACCATCTTTAATGGAAGTATATGCCCTAGCCACAGGACCTGAAGGATAGTCTGTCCTGTGCTCATGAGTACGTCTCTCTTGGGACTGTCAGTCATAGTGCCCCTGTTGACAACAGCTGCTACAGAGAGTCGTGGATAGAGAAGCAAACTGTGAGGTCATTTGACCCTTGCCTGTTAGAAGGCTTTAAAATTATTGACCTTGAAACAAACTCAGAATTGGATTCTGCTTACTCCAGTGTTCACAGGGTGGAATGCTTGTGTGATGTGATTTTGCCAAGGAGACTTGCTAGTAGAGTGCCTGGCTAGTGCTTCCTTTCAGCACTGTAGCCTGAGGGTAACAAGAACATGAATCATTGCAGCTAGGTTATCACATGAAAGTTTCTTGGCCAAACCTAGGCCAGGGTTATACAGCCCCCTGCCAAGTTTGGAACGGCTGCTCAAGTCCTGTCTGCTCTATGCACATTTAAGCCTGACAATCAGGCAGTTTGCATGGCTTAAGGTGAACATGAACAGTCCTGTACATGCATCCCAATGCTTTTCTCAGGCTCTTTTCCTTGGGAGACCCAGAGTGGAGCTAGGATGTACACTTAGCTGTACCTGCCTTATTGACAGAATTGGATGCACATGGGGTAAAAGCAAGCAGGCAGGACTTAGCAGCACTTCCAATATACTTTATAGATATAAAATATAAAAAAAAAAATGTTATACATGTATAATCTCCAAGAGGAAAGTTTAGTCTAGGTTCAGTGTATATACTTCAGTTCCTTCAGCTGGAGTAGATATATCCAATCTAGTTTTAAAATAGGTAGCTCATGTGCTGTTATCAATGCACTGTACTGCCTTTTACTACATTGCCAGAAATAACTAAGCTAGCTAATTTAAAGCAGGCTTGAGTATACACAAACTGACTCGCAAGAGTGGTTTCTTCAGTGTAGGTATGCCTAGAGACGTGTAACATATACAATGTCATGAGGCTCATTAAATGGGTGTAGGTCAGGTATGCTCAAACCCTGGCCTGCAGGTCAGATTTGAGCCCAGCATTGTGTCATCTGGCTCAGTCCTGGCATGCAGGGAAAAGGGAAGGTTGGGTCAGGGTCCCCAGAGACCAATCCTGGTGTGCAGGGCCTCTAGAGTCTAACCCCCACAGGGGAGACTGGGCAGGGAACAGTGTGGGACCTTTAGACTCAATCTTGGTACATGGAGTCATATCTGACCCACAGATTAGCCCCACATCCCTCATCTGGCCCATGGGACCAAAAGGTTGAGCACCCATCTTCCAAAGGTGCTATTAAAATGTGCCACCCTGTTTGTCAGTCCTCTAGTTTGATGATAAAAGAATGCTAGCATTTTAGTCGCACATCAAAAATTGCTAATACTGTACTAATAAAACAGAAAAGTAGATTCTATCTAGCTGGAATGCATAAACTCAGAGAATTTTGAGACTTCTCAACCTTGGTTTCATAAAGGAAAAGTATTGCCTATGACACTTTTAAAACTTTTTGTAAGCGTTCTCAAATATTTTTTCAGTAAAATGCATGGGAAACAAAAATTGGTATTGTATAAAACTTGTTTAGCATGATATGCAAAAACTGCCTTGAAGGCTTCACCACTCATGAATAATACAATCCTAACCTCACACCAATAAAGTCTAATGCCACCGCAGACTGAAATGTATGCCATATATAATACACAAACAGATATACATACACACATTCTCTCAATCTCTTTCTTTATCTCTGGACTTACGAGGCATAAAGCTTAAGATCTGATGGCTTTAATACTTCAATACTCCTAAAGTGTCCATAACTATAAAGGTAAATGGCCTATGAAACGATATGCTTAGCATCTTTAAAGAAATAATGTGTTTAGAGACCCAATGAAATAAATGTAAATCTGTCAACATAAGACCTACTTCAGAGAATGTGATAATTTCCATGAAGTTATTTTATCTACAGAATATTGAGAAAGCTATTATTCTGTTAGATGAAATGCCCATTAGAGAAATTAAAAGAAAGGAAAGAGCAAAATATGCATTTTAATTACTTGAATTAAACAGAGAGAAAATTTCACTTGGACAACACAGCCGGTGTTTTATGTAATATAGAAAAGTAATGAAATTCACAGAGCAGTGACAGTGATTTATGATTCTTTACTGTGTCAGACTGAAACTGGTGTTGATATCTGTTTGAAAGGTAAAGTAAGTTGAGGACTTCTTTTTTTTCCCTGATTAATAATCAGTATTATATTTTCCTCATGTCATTCTATCATTATGTAGAGATTCAGATTGTTTCAACATATTTAATGACACAGGTATCAGTGGGGGAAATAATTTATACTGCAGCCAAATGAATATCTTCTGAAAGTTTTCAACAAGGTCAGTAGAACAATGATTATAATATGAAAATGTTTTTTTCATAGTAAATTTAGGTAGTCGTACAACAAATGGCAGTAGGAAATAGTGTATCTGTTTTTGTTAACCATGGTCTCTCATATTCAAATCTGCCCATTGTCTGTGGGCATTGAAACCTAGTCTTCAACACTAATGTCCCAATCCAAGAAAATACTTAAGAAATATATAGGCCCACTAAAGTATATGGGACTATTTATGTGCACAAAATTAGGCAATTTAGGGCTTTGGATCATATGGTATGTATATTCCTGTCAACAGAGAGAACTGAAGGTAGGGTCAGATGGTACCTTTTAGCATTGTTAGGAAAAGTTGCAACAGCTAAGATGTCTATTAGAGGGAAGGAATAATACCAGAAAGATCAGATGGGATAAACCTTTCAGGATACCTGTTTTTAGTAACTGAACAAAATATATTTATCAAAAGGCTGTAACCATACTATCTCTTTTCTCAAGAAACTGTTAACAAGGTACAAGCAATTATTAGAGTTTTCAATAATGTATTGTTTGACTTGGCTTTATGGTTAAAATAGCCAGGGGCCTCCAGCAATCTCCCTACTTAACTTTTCCAATTGTCTCTATTATAGTAGAACTGTTAGGAATAGTGGTGAGGAATGTAGGGGGAAAAGGCCAGTAGATAAAGTCAAAGGGTAAATTAAGACATACAGTTTTTTCCCTTACTTGAGTGAGAAAGTGATAAGGATTGTACTGAAAATCTGTCTTAAAGTTATGGCTAATATTATAATCTTTTTTTCTATAATTATGTAGTGAGATTTGATAGCTTAACTACATCCTAGATACCTCTCTTTCCATGATACAGAGAAGTAAATCCAGTTGTCTATTTAATGCTGTGACATCTACTGAGACTGTGCATTAAAGATTGAAGAAACTAAAGGCTCAAGTTATTACCAGTCATAAAACATTAGGTATGTAGTATAACTGAGAAGTATTGTAGGATTTGATACAGCACACACTGAGGGTTCCAGCTGACTTATAGATTTCACCTCTTGCTTCTAAGCAGGGATCTGGGTTTTTCGTTGCCTGTAGAAAAAAATGAAAAAAACAAAAAATACCCCAAACAGACTTTCCCTTTTAACAGAGAAAAATGCAGCTTTTACATCTTAATGGAGAAACGCATGGATTTTCCACTTTTGCAAAGAGCTCCCTGCAGGTTGACAGAGTTCTAGCCTGCAAGGAGCTGGGGGCAGCAGGAGGAGGATGGTCAGGCAGGGAGAGTCATGTGTATGTGCACATTCAGACATGCACATGGCTGCCAGGCAGCCTGGAGAGCAGCTCTGGCAGGTAAGTCTGAAGTGGGGGTGGGGGGGTTGAGGCCTCCATATGGAGGGAGGGAGTAGGGCAGTGATGAGGCTACTGCCCAGTTGGGGAAGTGGGTGGGGCTTCAGGCCTAGGGCCAGAATGCATGGCTGCAGGGCTCCAGCGGGGAGTGGGATGGAGCCATGGGTGGCTTGTCTGGGGAGTTGGGGGGGGGTGGCTCTCCACCACTGCCTGGACTGCCAGGGGGACATGGGGGGACATATGTCCCCCAGATTTATGCATGGAGCGGGGGGGTTAGGGGGACTGTCCACTGCGGGCTCAAGCTCCCTACCCTGCTATCTGACCCCCATGGCCTCTGCAGCCTGATGAGTGGGACTCAGCATGGTAGGGCAGAGAGGGCTGGGCAGGGAAGATCCTTGCTGCTGCAAGCCCCATGCCACCCTGGTAAAGCACCTCCTGCCCACCTAGAAGGAGTGGTGTGGTGGCACAGAGTTGTGTCCCTCACTGCTGCTGGGTGGGCAGGACGCACCTCACCATGGCGGCGTGGAGCTCCCAGAAGTGGCAATGAACTTCCCTGCCTGGTTCTGCTCTTCCCTGCCATGCTGGGTCCCACCTGCTGGGCCATGGAGGCTCCAGGGGAAAGGCAGCAGGGCAGGGAGATTGAGCTCACAGTGAGCAGCCTGCATCCAGACCCCGCCAAAAGCCCCCACTTCAGCCATACCACCCATGGGGGAGGGGGAACCAGGCTTGCTAGGACCCGGGTCCCTGGCCCCATAGCTCTGGCAGCTGGGGGTAGAGCTGTGTGAAGCTTCAGGTGCTGATTCAATTTGTAGGAGATTGGTGCCGATTCGACGGACGAACCTCTGAATTTGAATGGAATCGGGAGACCAGTTAAAAGGTCCAAATCAATTCAAAGCTCTCTGAATCGATTTGGAAAAGATTTGGAGAGTTTTGGAGATTTGGGCAGTCCCTGCTCACTGCTGTGGGGAGCTGGACCTGGACTTCATGCTGGTACGTGGGGGTGAGGGGCTGGAGGAGGGGACCCCTGCCAAGCCCCATCTCCTGCTTGTTCCCCCAGTCTCCCTGAGTGTCCCCAACCCCACCCACTGTCCCAGCCCCCACCATGGCTGCCCGACCCAGAAAAAAAAAAAAAAAAGCAAGCCCCACTCACCGCTGCCTCCAGGTGTGGGGGAAGTCCCCGCTTCCTCCCACTGCCCCACGCTGTATGGGTGGCTGTGCCACAAGCCCCCATCCCCCATTCTCTCAGCCCCATCGATAGCTGCCCAGTCTGGCCCCAGCTCCTGGTTCTTTAAAAAAAAACCCAACAAAACCCCACACCCACTGGCTGGTGCAGCAGTGGTGGTAGCTTTTGGAGGGTCGTGGCAGATCCCCGCATCCAGCGCAGGACAGTGTGGGGCAGTGGGGATCACCCTGTGCATGGAAGGAGCCATTGAGTTTACGTTTTTTGTTGTTTGTTTGTTTTTTTAAGAGCTGGGACACTGGGGCAGGGCAGCTATGGGGGAGGGAGCTGGGAGAGCAGGTAGGGGATGGGGGTTTGTGACAGATCCCCCCACACAGCGCAGTGCAGTGTGGGGAAGCAGGTATCATCCCCCCTGCCTGGCAGCAGTTGGTGACTGCCAGGGCTTTTTTTTTTTTTAAAGAGCCAGGAGGCTGAAGCCAGGTGGGGCAGCCATTGAAAGAGTGGGCTGGGAGAGTGAGTGGAGGATGGGGGGACCTGTTTTATTCTGAGATTTGGCCTATTTGGCAGTGGCTGAATCAAATTGGGACAGTGATTTGAATCACTGAATCAAATCGCTGTCCTCTGAATTGGCCGAATCCAAATCCAAAGCGAATACTAGCTGCTTTGCACAGGCCTAGTTGGGGCCCCCCTCTGGCAGAGTTAGGGGATGGGGTAGGGCTGTGGGTGGGGAGTAAGGGGCATCAGCAAGGCTGGGGGGCTGTGGCTTGGGAGGGAGGGGCCTGGACCTGCATCCTTGGTGAGCAAATGGGGTAGGGGATGCTCTAATTTTCCATGATACAATACCCCAAATCAAATACTAAGCTGTACAGGTACTTAGGATTTATTTTATTATAGTGATTGAGGCACTGGTAGGCTTCCAAATAGCTTTAAAATTGTAAATATATCAACAAAACCTGGTGTTCAGCTGATACCTATATATGTACTGGTGTTTTATTTTAATTGGCTGTGGGAGAGGTGGGCTGAAGACAGAAGTGGTAGGGGGCTCAATCATTCTTTTTGTGGAGTCTGCCCATGTCTCCCATGGCTGGAGGGCAAGCTGCCAGTGGGCCAAGCAGCCCCTTTTGACTGCAGGGGGACCCAGTCCTTCATTCTACGGTGGCAGCACTCCCCAGGGCCATCTGGGTAGGCTGCTAGCAGGCAGGTGCTGGCCCAGCTTGGGCTCAGGGAACAGCAAGCAGGGGCAGCACTTTCAGCTAGCACCCTGACTGCCACTGTGGAGGAAAGGACTGGGTCCCCCTTCAGCTCAGGGGGTGCATGGCCTGGCAGCACCTCACATGGGCAGGCTTCAGTGGGGGGGAAAAAAAGTGGCGAGGGCCTTGGTCACTTTGCTTTTTCCTATGGAGCCTGCCCACCTCTCACATGGCCGGGGGGCTGGTGAGCTGCTGGCAGGCCCTGAGCTGTGGGGAGGCCCTGGTCTTTCCCTCTGCCATGCCAGTACCTCCTGGGGCCACCTGGGTGGGTGGTTAGTGGGTGGGTGCTGCCTCAGATGCAGCACCCAGCCCAATTCAACTGTTTCCCAAGCCTGAGCTGGGGCAGCACCTGCCTGCTAGAGGACCCGCCACCACTAAAGGAAGGACTGGGGCCCCCCCACAGCTCAGGGGCTGCATGGCCCGCCAGCAGCTTGCCCCACAGCCACAGGAGATGCGGGCAGGCTCTGCAGAAAAAAAAAGGATCGGGCCCCTCACTGTTACAGTGATGGAAGCCCCTAAATTGAAATGGTGAATTTTTAATCATCACAATTAAAAACCCACCACTTCAATTTATGGGACAAAATACAGGGACCCCGTCACCTGTATAAGTGTTGTTGCAGAAAGGAATGATTGCTAAGAGTAGCAGTTTTTCCTTTCTGCTAATCATTCCCTACTATTATGGTGATCCCCTGGAAAGTGCCTTTGTTTCCTCAAAGTCTGTGTTGCTTGAGATGTTTGGGAAGTATGCCACTAAATTTTCTTAGTTTGCTGCCCCAGCTTGTAATACAAGTTGTATTTATTTTCCTCCTCCTGCCTTGCCCTTGAGAAATGCAGTTTTTGACCACAAATTATGTACTTCAAATCACAACTTTCTCTTTCCATTGAAGAACATATAGTATAAAACTTTAGGGCAAGATCCTCACATGCTATAATTGATTTACGAGCTGAGTATCTGACATTTAGCTTGTGCAACAGCTGGCAGAAAGTAACAAATGTATCAAAAAGTCTTTGTACTTTCTTTTGAAATACTAAAAAAAAAAGATTAGTTTCAAATTTTCTACTGAGTTCCAGCAAATATATACTTTTTAGTTATAATAATTACTATAATTGCTTATATTTCACTCAAAATGGGCTCAGATCTGCAGAGCTGAACAGGGAGGCAGTATCCTCACCTTGAAGAGCTTCTGGAAGGTATATGGGAAAAGCGTGTGGGGGGAATTATATAAATGGTTATGCTTTTTAATTTCTGTGTCTATTTAAAAAATAGTGGATCAGGAGAAGCAAAGGGTGAATCCAAAATGTGGCTTAAACCAAAAAAATTGACAATCTGACTTAAAAGCAATAAAACCAGGTTACCAGGGTTGGAAAGGCAGTATAGTTGCTGGGCAATGCTCTGTCATAAGTCAGCTCAGCGTGTTGTTCCTGATGTTTTTTGATGATGTTAGCTAATACTTTGTACTTCATAGCACTTTTCACCTACAGACCTCAAACCACTAAATAGGTGGGTCACTATTATGCCCATGTCCTCAATAAGGACTATGAGGCAGTAAGAATGAGAAACTCTCCAGGGCACACAATGAATCGGTGGCAAAACTGGGAAAACAACTTAGATCTTCTGAGCCCTGGTCCTAGGGGAAGCCTATCCCTCTTTTTAATCCTGTCTTGACTCAGGATTGGAGTCATTTTACCAGGCTGCAGAGGGAACAGCATCTTGCCTTGCTTGGCCAGAAGAAGGTTTATGACTACTACAGGGGCATTTAAAGTTGAGGGGAAAGGTAAAAAGTGTAATCATTGAGGGTATCCCAGGAGAATTTTTTTTACAGTGTTGCAACACATACAAAGCAGAAAGCTTTGTGTTTGAAGATGCATCCATCTCAGGGTCTGAGGAAGCACTTCATACAATAGGATGTAGTGGTTGCTATGACAACCACATTTTACTGAGCGGCAGGTAAAATGCTGGTTTCAAACTTGTCTCTGCAACTTGTTAGCAGAGTTATTTACCTTCTGTTTTATTCGCTCACTTATTTTCAATCATTACAATGCCGCTTATAAAGAACACTTGTACAGAGTGCAGTAAAACAATTGATGAAGCATGTGAGTTCAACAATTCATGTATATTAGTATGATGAATTTGACAGAAAGCTAATTAATAATAATAAATAATATGCCTACCTTCTGTTGCATCTTTCATCAGAGAAGCTCAAGGAGCTTTGCAAATATTAATTAATTAGACCCCAGA
>NW_005842157.1:20882-78601 GCF_000455745.1 Alligator sinensis | reverse complement strand
TGAAATTGATACAGATTTTGAGACTACAGTGGAGAAGAACTGCAAGTGAAGAGGAATGAAAATAAGCAAAAAAGGAAAGAAAAATAAAACAAACCCAGAGAACAGTTGTGCCCTAAGGTTGCCTCATATCCAGTCCTTGGATTTGCTCTAGATCCTATCATCATAAAAAATTTCAGAGGGGGCACAGAATGGATTGCTGTATCTAAGGTTATATAGAATATTCAGTGCATTTGCTTTTAGGCTCTGGCATACATAAAATAACTTTGGGCTCTGCAATGAGTGTGCTCACGTGATTTTTAGCAGGGCACCTTTAATTGGCAGACGGTATTTGAATTTAATATTCCAAAAGAAGTCTTTCAGTAGCACTAATTTGCTTTTCTTTTGAGAAAGGAGAAGCATTATATAATATTGGGTAGAACCTAGGTCTGGTATCCAGAGGTCTAATTTTGATTGCAGAAAGCTTTTAGCTGATTTTTGGACACATTAGTGATCCTCATTACTTCTTTCTTCCCACTTGGAAAAGTGGAAAATAATATTTATGTTCTTCACAGGGATGCCGTAAAGATTAGCTGTTAATTGTGTGCACATTACTTTTAAATTCAGTGCAGTGGTAGGTAAGTGCAATAGGTGTTATCTCGGTATTAGTGAGGCATATCTTTTTAAGCATTATATAAAATTTGGTGTTAGAACAAACTACTATAGAAAAATCATTTAAAAAATGGCATTTTTCCCTTAAACTTTCCAGTGATATCAGTTTTCTAGCTCTATTTCAGCATACTACATGAATGTTGAAATCTCATAATTATTTTCTAGCTTAAAGTAAGATTTGTTGTGTTTGTAACACGGGGGTCATTGCTAAGTACTGTTTTTTAGACTCCTGGAAATCTGATTTCCATTTCATGTACCTGTTCTTTACCTCATCTTTCCATAATCTTAAAGTCCCATACAGTTCCTTCTATCTGATGTTGTTTTACCTGCTGCCTCTTAACATTTGTAGTAGCTTTCTAAACGCAACGATGGGTTGGTGCAATCTCTGCTTGTCTGACCTAGTGAAAAGAAAATGTCTAAACTGAAGTTATTTATAGAAGGCTGTTTCATCCAGTTTGTGCTGTTATTTCAGACAGTCAAATGATTTCCGCTCAAGTGAAGACAAATATATGGACCATTGGACAACCTGCATGCCCTTGTTCAGAGTTGTGTGAAAAAATCAGTGGTTTGGCAAACAATTGCTTCAGGTTTCAATTCAAATGGGTTCTCATCCTCTAAAATGCATTTTGAATGATATATTCAGATTGAACCTTAAGAACCTGAAATTACATTTTGGCCAAACTCTGAGAAATATGCTTGTGAGGGGTGGATAAGAGTTGAGGTGAATTTCAAGGAGTCAGTTCCTTTCATTATTTCCTCATGGGAAATGAGAACTAGGGACCAAATGAACTGTTTCCTATTGAAATGCAAAGGATGTCTGTAGTAATAATCATTCTACAAGTGTATTGAATTTGAGAAAATGAGATCATCTTTGTTTTTTGTTTCCTTGGTTTTTTTCACTTTTTAAAAACTGCTCAGGAGATCCTTTAGCAATAATATAATTGGTCATGTTTTCTAAAAGGATGTAGGAGCATTCTTATTACATTCCAAGGAACTTTTCCATAAGAGGTGGATTGAGGGACATAATTATCTCATTGCAGTTGCCTGTAAAGGTGACTGGAACCAGGATCACAGGATCACAACAAATGGAAGGGCACCATATAAAAGAAAGTAATACATATGTGGCCTCTTATGGAAAAGTTCCTTGGAATGTAATAAGAATGCTCCTGTATGCTTTTAGGAAGTATGAGCAATTATATTATTGGTTGTGGATTTCCTGGGTGGCTTTTAAAATGTGGAAAACAAACAAGGAAACAAAAAACAGATTATCTCATTCTCTCATATGTTCAGTTTTTCTGACAAACTCCCTTTCAATACCTGTTTGTAGGTGATACAGAATGCAAATAAGATGCTGTTTACAGTTTGAAGAAGTCTGGCCACTTCTTATTTTGACTGAATTCTGTTCAAATACATTTTCAGGTAAAATTTCAAATAATCTCCTGGCAAATAATTGAACATGGGCATTCATTATTTTCCCGCTTATGTACCAGGTGAATGGGCTAGCATAATAATGACTTGTGGACAGCTTTGTGGTCTACCATAGAGGTATTTGGACTTAGAAGGTCTTGGCTTAAACCCTTCCCCAGGCTATCAGAGGCTGGGATTTCTCTAGAGGCAGAGAGAAGGGAGAGAGGAACAGTATCTTATTTTTTTTTCTGGATTTCTGTGAACAATTACAGACAACAATTACAAAGGAAACTACTAAGAATTTTGGCGGGAAAGAAAGCTGACAAAATTGGTAATGACAATAACAATAACATACTTACATTCTATAGGTTCTGTTAGATTCTATAGGTTCTAACCCCACATAATTGGGCTCTATAAGACAAGTAATTTTTACCAAAACAATAATAATAATATAATTGATAGTGACAAGCACAAGTACACACACACATGCATGTATATATAGAGAGAGAGAAATGTGTTCTTCAGAGGTCAGAAAAAAAGCTTAAAGAATTCTCTCTCATGAATGAATGGCACCATTTTTTTTTTCATTTTGCATGGTCAGTAAATATCTTGTAAACCTTATATCTAACAAAAAAAAGATCTGAAGGAGAAAACTTCACAATGACAGTTTGATACTAGCAAGATGTTTTTGCTCTCAAGCTGCAGATAATGGTTAGAGAGTAATTGGATGGATCGGGGTGGCCAGAAGGGAGGGGTTCAGTGTTACAGCTGGTATTCCTTAGATTCCTGGTCCATCCAACATTTAAAATCAACTGCCTGGCGGTGGCAGCAGCATTTCTATCCAAGAAGCAGTGAGGGAGTCACCTTGACTTTCTGACTCATTAGATGATATCAGGTAAATTCTAAATGATTCATTCCACAGGTGTTAATGATCCTGTCTCCTTTTTTAATGGCCTTGATGATCCACTAATCAAGCTAGCCTTTCTTCTGCAATTCTGCTGTCTGTTAGCTGCTACTGGCAGTGTATTTCCTATTTCACAGGCCATGCACTATTTTTCTAACTCTAGATAAAAAGATTAACTCAAGTGAACATCAACTTAGGTGTGAAAATAACTTTCAATGATGCACTACCAAAATTTGCATAAATTTTAGATTTTATTTTATGAATCTGAAAGAGATGTATATTTACTGAAAATGACAACAGGACTAAAGAAACAATATCTTTCAATGATATATCTGCCAAATTTGTGGTGTTTTATATTCCTAATATACAGATGTATCACAAGCAGGTCCAGGGAGGTGATCCTTCCCCTCTATGTGGCATTGGTCATGCCACAGTTGGAGCACTGCGTCCAGTTCTGGGCACCGCACTTCAAGAGGGATGTGGCTAACATTGAGAGCGTCCAGAGAAGGGCCACTCACATGGTCTAGGGGCAGCAGAGCAGACCCTACGAAGAGAGGCTAAAGGGCCTGAACCTGTTCAGTCTCCACAAGAGAAGGCTGAGAGGGGATCTGGTAGCCATTTATAAACTCACCAGGGGGGACCAGTGGGAATTGGGGGAGGCTGTGTTCCCCTGGGCACCACCTGGGGTTACTAGGAATAACAGCCACAAATTGTTAGAAAGAAGGTTCAGGCTGGACATCAGGAGATATTACTTTACAGTTAGGGCTGCCAGGCTCTGGATTGGGCACCCAATTGAGGTGGTACGCTCTCCTACCTTGGGGGTCTTCAAGGAGAGGCTGGACAGATATTTGGCTGGGGTGATATGACCCTGGTACCTGTTCCTGCCCGGGGCAGGGGGTCAGACCTGATGATCTTTTTAGGTCCCTTCTGACCCTAGGCACTATGATACTATGATATAGCAAATTAATGCACATTCTAATAAAGCTATATTTAGTTTTGCTTCCACATTAGACTGAATAATATACCCCTAGGCCCCAAGCACATTAATAAAGTTTCTAGTTTCTTTTTACCTTGAAGAAAAAAATGTGTGGGTTCTTTGTGATGATGCAACACACAATTCATACTGCCCTTTTCAAAATCCTAGGTCCACCCATGAAAATAATGACTAAAGGTGACCAGGCATAAAATTTACCTGGAAACATAGCAACAAACTGGCTCCAAAGATTTAAATAATATACTATTAGTCTTTATTTCTGTATAGGAGAGAGAAGGCAGATAGAGCACCCCTGATAAGCAAAAACTAAAAAGAATATGGAAAAAGAGAGAAGAGAGAATCGATGACAGAAGTGTCAGGAGATTCCAGAGGCTTCTCTGCACTTTGGCTCATACAAGTGCTTCTTTCACTGCAGGTTGAACCATTGTGGGAATTAATTTAATACAACTGCCCAATGGAGGCTTATGGCTTTTTTGGGTTTTTTTTTTTCTTCTGCTTTTGGAAAACTTCACTAAAACATGGAAGTAAAAACTAGCAGCTTTAATATACAATGACATGGCTATTCCCTATATGCAAGTGGAATGCATGTCCAATAACTAATTTTGCTTCAATCAGTTTAATATGCAGCCAAATTTAGTACTTGTAATCTGATCCTGTTGCTCATTCATATATATGCAGTGGAATTATCCCCCCCACACACACACGCACACATGCATGCAGTGGAGTTGTGTGAGTGTATATATCTATCTATGTATTGGTAGATCTAATGTAACTAATATCTATATATATTATATATATCTATCTAGTAATATATCTAGTAATATATATATCTATATATAGTAATATATCTATATATTGGTATTAGAGCTGTTTCAGCAGCCATTTCATTTCAGAGGTGTTTTGGGCCATTTCAGTGCCCAAAACACTGAATACAAATTGAAACAGAAGGCTCAGAAATATCTCCGAAATGAAACGAGGCATCCAAAATGTTTTGGAAATGTTTCAGAAAATTTTGGAGTTTCAGAATTGGGCTTGCAGGGAAACAGCTGTACGCTGCTGCTCTGTCGCGTGACTCAGCTCTGCAGAAAGCAGAGATCCACACTGGGGGTTTCCTTGCCGCCACTGCCCACCCCATGCTGCCCTGGTGACACGGAGCTTCACAGGGCAGGCAGCGGTGGCAAGGAGATCGCAGCATGGAGCTCTGCTACTTGCAGAACCAGTCACGCGTCAGAGCAGTGCAGGGAGCAGAGATCTGGGCCTGCACGGGGCGTGCAGTGGTAACGAGGAGACCCTGGTGTGAATCTCTGCTCTCTACTCCCTGAGGGGAGATATATAATTGCATACATGTAGGTAGTTGCATGGAGATAGATAGATAGATATCAAATCAGCAAGAAGCTGGCACTAAGGAAGTACCTAAATCTTTTTTAGCAGAGAAACCACCTTCCCATTGATATATGCTCCTGCAAGTTTGCATAAGGATTTGTTAAGAACTTTGTATAATACTGAAGGAAGACAATTTAGAATAATAAGTTTATTTTTCAGCATAATGATAAGGAGTGTGCATGGAAAGGAACTTTAGGTCAGCTGAAGTGCTTTTCTGCTTAGCTGCAGTATATGCTTTGAAGTGCTGCTGTGCAGGGGTGCTGGCAGCTCCTTTGTAGTGTTATTGGTGATGATTCCTTTATTCTTTTCTCATCTATCCACCATTTATTTCTGAAAATTGATAGATCTTTTCAAAGCAGTGTTTTAGCCTTAATAGGTCTGGTAAACTACTGGTTAGATATATCATCCTTGTATAGTGCTTCTTGTGTGTTATTCTTAGTATATCATTGAGCTAGTGGTAATTTTAAATTACGGAGATTGTACATCTGAAGAGATGCAAATCTTGTTTCTGATCACAAAGTCTTATACATTTGAGGCTTGTGATGGTTCTGTTCTATTCCAGATCTTCTACCAAACTGTGGTATTGAACTATTGCAGTGTTATTATTGGTCAAGAAAGCTGGCCAACCGGTTTACCTGTTACCACTATAGAGCTTGGCTTTATTGTTTTGGGATTTAAATATAGAGGAACTTCATTATTTGTGCTGTTTAATTTACTTGCAGTTTATTACACTTTGAGAGAATAATAATGGATTAACCAGTATACATCATCTTATTCTATTTTGATAGGTGTATTTTCCTCTTAACAAGACCCTTAAAACTAAACTTCTCATACTCATTGGGAGAAAATGGAAATGGCCCAAAAAGGTACTTTAAAAAACGTGTAGAAAACACAATTAAGTTTGAAGGAGAAAGTTTCAAAGATCTGATGGAACTACTTGTCAAATGTAAGTTTATATCACATTAAGAGCAGAGACTATTGAAAATGCTGTTTAAAATTATAGTTTTTAAGTACCAGGTTGCTATGAAGAAGTGGAGAGGAATAAAATTTTACTGCCTTGGTGACACCATTTTTTTCAGAAACAGCTTAATTCTCTACAACTGGCTAGTGTTTTTAGAGTCACGTTTTAATTTTCCTTACTAGAATCACCACTTAAATCAGACATAGTAATGATTTTATTACTTCTCTGACCCCGAACCAGAGTTAAACATAGTAATATTAACAGAGGTAAATGGAAATTAAGCCTTCACTGCTACACGATGCAGTTGCATACCATTAATGACCATCAGGAGTGGTTTAGGGATGGTAAGATAACACAAAATAGAAATGAATAAATTCTGTCCTGTACAGCAGATATATTTGTTGCTATTCATGATATGGGAGAATATACAGCAGTTCCATGCAATATCTTGGCTAGAGCGCTAGCATTCAGGCAAGCAACAGAGCCAAACAAGGATCAAACTAAAATCTTCCCAAAAGGAGATGCAATATTGAATGCAATTGAATGCCAAGGGAGAATTTAATCTAAACTCTGCCAAAGAAGGCTAATAAATATTACTTGGTGGGGTAGATTCTCTTGGCTTCCTAAATCTTTGTACAAATAGATTTGACCCCATGGACTTACTTTTTCCCTTGGGTTCCATGCCTGCAGCCAAATCTTATGCTCCTTCTTAGTTTTATGAGAATGGGAAGATATTCCAAGTGTGTTATTTGTATTTGCATATGGAGTTTTGGGCAGGCTTTTGTTTTATCTACTGCATAGCCTAAGCTGTGTCTTCTTTTATTCTCAGAGACCCTTCCTCGGCTTACCCACAGGCTGATCTAAGTCTATCTCAACTATTCAGCTGGCCAAATAAAAATGTAGCTACAGAAGTCTTACTTTTAAACTATGTAAGACCTTACTTTATCTCTTATGCTTACCTAAAGTTGTAGTGATAGAAGTTTTAATTTAAAGATGCTCCTTAATAGGAGTCTGAGAGAGCTGGGAATTGTGAGATGGTCCCTCAGGCAGCAGCTAGCTGTTGGGCAGTAGCTGTTAGTCAGGAGTTAGAGTGAGACTACAGACCTGAAGAGGATCATCTATGGCTCCACAATAAAACCTGTTGTTAGTTCTTTTCATTCTTTATATGCCTGTGTTTATTGAACCTGGTAATCATTAGAAAAGTGGTCACTTCTTTCTGAGAAATTCAGCTTCCCAATGACCTTGCTAGACATTACTTCTTTCTATAAAAGTTAGAATATGTTTTCAGGGAAAATAAGTGGTTACAAGGCTATGATGACCAGACTGAATCTGAACATGTAATACACAAAAGTAGAGTCGGGGTGTTATTGTAGCCATGATGGTCCAGGAAAAATAGAACAGGCAAAATTTGCGAGGCAAAATTTTTTGTGAATGACATTTTTTATTGGAACCTTTTTTACAGTTGGGAGGGTTATAGGTGAGATTTCAGACGTGAAGTAACTTTCCTCATATACAACACCTTGTCTATATATCCTTCCCAATTATACAGTTGGCCCAATAAAAGATTTCCCCCATAAACCTAAAATGAAAAGTAATGCATGGATATGCAAAGGAATACCTGTCTGCAGTTTACATCTTCATAGATTGAAATGCCTTTAGGCTATATTTTTTGTTTGTTTGCTTTTCTTAAACCAGTATTTTGACCAGGTCAGTTTAAATGAAAAAGAATTCTAATCTAAACTTGTTTCTTATTTATGAAGTTTCACCAGATTATAGAAACAAGCAAATATCAGAAGCAAACTGGAAGAAGAATGTAGCGTTTTTGAAAGCTTGTCCAAGTCTATCCCAACCATGTGGTTGGTCCAACAAAATGCAGCACCCACAAAAATCCTTGCCTCTCGCAAATCTCACCAGATTATAGAAATAGAACTAAGGCTCCAGTTCCTCAAATGCTTAAATGTGTACGTGTCTTTTAGAATTGAGTAGTCCTATTAAATTAATAGAACCACTTACTGTACTTTAACCTAAGCATATGTATTGTAGCATGGATGGCTAAGCATACAGATATTTTTTTTTATTGAGGTTGATACCAAAGATAGGGACTCCTCTGTGTTAAACACTATGTATGCTGTATACAACAGCCTCCTTCTCCCTGTACCATATTACTAATAGCTTAATTATATGATGGAAGATAAGGTGAGAAATATAAGATGCAAGGACAATGTAGTATAGTGAAGTGATTACATTTGGTGCAATATATAAGTGTCATAGCATGCTTATGGTTTAACTACTATATACGAATAGTTTCTTATTTTTGTATATGTTATTAGTGCCCACTGCAGATGTGCTATCTGGATTCCTGGCTAAGAAGACACCATTCATTCAACAGCTGGTTTACATTGGAGAGGATTTAAGCATTGCCCAGATTTTAGAGGCAGAATGCTATTGTAGAAGGGTTTTGCAGGTGTTGTAAAAATACATTTCCTTCATTCTTTTGCAGGACAGTTCATCAACTTCATCATCATCAACTTTTACCTAGTTTATTACAATATAGATCTGTGGACTTGAAGCATGAGGCTTCAAGATGAGACTTCTCTACTGTGGAAAGTCTGTATGAAAGTTCATGGGTAAGAAAAGTTTGATCTGTGATTACCCTAACCAGTCACATTTTTCTGTATGCTTTAAAGATTCCTTTAATCATAGGTCATACAGTCTTTGATGTGCTTGGCTAGCTTACATCCGTCCTCCAAAATTCTCCTTTCTGTCTTCCTTAAATGCCAAAAATGTAATTCTCAGGGTTACTGTAGTTGGCAATGCTAAAATGCATACTCTAGACATGTTTCCCACTTTAACACAGTTTTTACCATTTTGATTTCAGGTGTTTTAAGTTTCAATTCAACATGCAGATGGCATAAACAATGACTTGACACTGGTTAATTGGTAACACAACTCAGATTTAACATCTAAATACATATTTATCCCATTAATTGCATTTTTTCCTACTCAAATCAATATTAAAACAAGCAACTTCCTTCTTCATTCAACATATTTCCAAAGGGGTAAATAAAACATTTTCAAATTAAATAATTAATATATAGATCACCTGCAACAGTCAGTGGGAATTTTATTGTATTAAAATAGCAGAACTTGGCTTAATATTTGGAAATGACCAGTGGGCTGTGAATGCTGCTGTTCCACTGCTGATGCCTTCTCTTGTTTAACTTCCACCTGTCATATTTGATCCTTTAGGCTATATATAGTGATTTAATTGGGACTAAATTGGAAGTAAAATGCTATTCGATATCGGGGAGGACGTGGTTAGAGGGTTCATTCTGTCCCTTGTAAGTAAAGGTATTCTCTCATTTTTCCCAGGAAAATGAAAATGTGATTGCAGCACTTGCTTGCATACCTTCATTTGCATCATCTAGCTAACACAGGTCATGGTAGCAGTGAAGATGCAGCTGCATGCATTGTAACAACCGTAGTAGGAAGAGATCCCGAATACATATTCTGGTTGATACCACATGCTGTACTATCACATTTGTTTTTACATGTGCTAGCTACATTAAGCTAGCATGTGTTGCAACTGTAACTTTATTCTGTGATTATAGACCTATCCCAAGAGAGTACTTAGTTTTTAAGGCCCCAGTTTCCAGCTCCTCCAGCCCATATCAGCTACTTTTGATCTTTACATTGTAATATTACATGGAGCCTAATAATGTGGGCCTTAGACTAGGAAACTCCCAGTTCTGGGATACAAATATCCCCTTGGGAGTTTCCTAGTCTTCTCATCCCATTTTCATGTGTTTAGTCCTTACATGTGTGTTCCTTATATAGATAGGAGCCTTGCTGAAGTACTGTCTAGCTTCTCTGGCAGTTCCCAAACCAGAGCTGGAGCTCTTGCTAGTTAGTTAACTGAAGCTTGGGAAGTAGTTGTTCTGCCTATCAACTCCTTTGAGTCTGCTTTGACTTCATCAAAGGCAAAAAAGGTCTAACCTCACATTTAGAAATTTATATTGAGGCTGTTGGGTAGCAGAAGTCTGGTTTCTCCAGTCAGAACTCCTGGGTTGTCATGTGTCAAACACAAGAAAGATGAGATGCAATAGTTGTTTGTTCTGTTTTTGTTTTGTTTATCGGTGTGTTGCTATGGAAGCTTATGTATTTATGGTCAATGGAGAGGCATCTTTGAGTGGTATAGCACAAACAAATGAAGTGGTATCTGTATATTTTGTAAATAAAACATGTTCCTTCATGTCTTGAAATCAGTTTTCTTTGGAGTGTCAGTAAAACGTGTTTCCTCATGTTCAGATGCTTGTAAGTGGAAAAACAACTTCAATGATAAGCATGTGAAATACATCATAGGAATGGAATCTTTCTTATTTTCATTTCTTTCTTTATTTTGAAAAGCTTGGGCTTAGTCTTTCCATAATGTTTCAGTTCACCTTTAAGCATATTGCAAGAATGGACCCCATTAATAACAGAATTTTAGCTCTGGAAACAAAGTTTCCAGACTCATTGTTGCCCAATGCAGTTGTTTAATTTAGTGAGTTTTAAAAGTGGTAAAGGAAGGCATTGTTTCCTGCTTATAAAAGCTGCTTATGATTTTTTTCAGCTACTCCATTAAAAAGTGTATACTTTCTACAAATGAAATTTTGATCCAAAAGGCTGGGAGGTCTGTATAAAATGTTAGGTACATCAGATTGCCATTTCAGTTGTAATTTTTAATATTTTAATACTCTTAAGAGTATAACATCATTCTGATATTCAAGAATGTGTATGTATAGCTCCCCACACATGATAATGATAATATACCCCTACATTTTAGTGACAGACAGAGTGCTCAAATTGCTTCAGTTTGGATGATGATGTGCTCGTTTGAATAAAATGATAGGTGTACTTTATGCATGATGCAGAAAAGATGGTTTATATTTTATGCTATGGGCTAATATAGTCACATGGTACCTTAAATACATTTTTTATAATATAAGAGTAGCACATGTAAGGTGACAGAGTCTGGAGAAATGACAACAATCTTGGGATGTAAAGCACTTGCATGAAAAGGAAAATCTGTCAGATCTGTATGTCTTGGGGAACTCAAATTTCTCCTTCAGTTTCACAGCCTTTAAGCAGATTAGAATTCTAGTTTTACATTTTATAAAGGAGTGTGACTGTAATTACAATTTATTTACACTGAAATTAGATAAATTGTTATATGATTCCTGCAATGATTGCTGTTTAATCTAAGCAGAAGGTTAAAATATCTTAACCCAATTTATTTCAGCATTGCTCTAGCCCCTTAAAGTCAATGGGTTTCAGTTGCTAGTCAGGCTTTAGGCAGCAACTCTGGGCCAGATTTTTAAAGGTATTTAGCTACCTAGAGGAATAGCTAGGCAGAAAAAAACTGAGGTGGTACCAACACTGCATGTTTCCACACCTAACATCTAGGGGCACTTATACATGTGATGGACCTCTGGTCTGACGTGTGCTAATTAGTACACATCAGAGCAGACTCAATTAATCAAGTTTGCTGTGAGTCTGCTGGAGTATGTTAAATAGTGTGGTCCAGCAGCCTCCATGTCATATGTATTCAGCATCCCCGCATTTCAAAATAGTGGCAGGGGCAATTTAACTAAAGGTTGTCAAAGTAGAAGTAAACATAAGTAAAACATAAGTTATTCTGAAAATGGGATTTAGCCATTTAAATTCATTTAGGGCTTATAGTGAGCAGAGCAATGACCATGTACCTCCTAAAAATTTCAGTGGAAGGTAGGCATTTCTGTGCTTTTGAAAACCAGCTAGACCACCGTTTTTGTATACTTCTTCAGGCTTACAGAGTTTTTTGCAAATCTTGGCCTTTACAGCTATAGCTTGGGTCCTTTCTCCATTAAGGCTTCAGTGCACCGTTGCAGTGGGATGTGCCATCTCTATAGCCAGTCAGATTTTTTTTCAGCTAAACATTGTTTTTTTAGACAATCCTAATTTGTCAAAATGAAATTGTTGTTGCAGAATTGCATCTTTTTAGATGATATTTTCAATAGAAGGATTTCTAAGGTCTAGGACGGAATTTCTGGAGACGGGGCACATCTGTGCAAGACATTTACTACAGAGTAGATGAATAGATCCACAGTAAATTTCTCAGCATCTACATGTGCAGTGCTATTAGGCTGCAGGAATAGGCTGCAAGTTAGTACATGTAAATACAAGTACTATCCTGTGGTGGAGTGTTTTACTCTGCTGCTATGCACATATAGATGCTGGCGGGGCTGGCTGAGGCCTGAAGGTGCTACAGTGTGGGGGCTGCCTGCTGGCTAATCTCACCCTCATGCCCCAGCTGTGGAGGACAGCTTGATGAGCCAGGTTGGAGCAACCCCAGGCTGGAAGGCTGATCTTCTGGATCGCCTGTCAGCCAGGGCTGCTCTGACTCAGCTCAACATGCTATGTTTCCAGCTGTACAAGTAAACAGGGCACGCAGGAACAATAAACTCCACTGTGGTGGAATATATTGCTATGCATTAATATGCACATGTAGATGCTCCCAGAGAGACAGAAATAGATCTCAGAATAGCTAATAGCCAGTGGTTAGATAACTCATAGGAATGTGGGAGACATATGCTTAGTGGCTTTACCATTTTTCTACATCTTACATGAATTTTCTGACTGCATAGTCATCGATTGTTCTTGGGTAATTCTCTCAGTGTCCTGTTGGAGTTATTCCACTTACCATAAATAATTAAGTATCCATTGGAAAACATGGTCCTGGGTCTCCTACATCCTAACTGCCTGTTCTGAACCTTAAGCTATTTGCTATTCTGGGCTCTATCTCTGTTCGTGTAAAAAAAATTAAAATGTTCTGATTTTTTTTCCCCTAATGTGAAGAATTTTTGAACTGTCAAAAATTTTTGCAGGACAAAAAGATGTTTTCTGCCCAACTCTAGTCTCTATGGTAGGATAACTGTCTCCATGGCCATGACATATCTTTAGGACAGAGTCTGAGATCTAATGTCCTAGAACAATTTTTTTCCCTTCATTTAATTTGTAGCAGATTGAATTTCTGGGGCCAGAGCTGCAAAGCTAAGAACATCTGGTAAATGTAACCAGAGGCCCCAATCCTTTATGCATTCTTAAATGTATTAGTGTTACTGATTCCAATAAAGTCAACTGGTGTATTCAGGGTGTGTAAAATTTAGTATGTGCATGTTTGGAAAATTGATACCTCGTTGATCATTTTGAAATGACATAGCTTTTATTTTTCTTTTCTTTGTTGTAGGTAACAAGGGAGTTGTTAAAGGGCATTTGAGTGGTAAGAATGAAGATGTTGAATAAATAATAAATATGGAGTGAAAACATTTTATATAAAATATCAAATTATAGATGCAGTTTCAAGCTGTGGGATGTCTACTTTACTTTAGCTTACTTATAAGCACTGATTTAGAAAAATGGCAGTCTCTTTGAATCTAATGCTATTATAAACAATTAGGTTCCTGCTTTTTAATTTCTGAAAAAGCTTATGGGGAAATCCAAACTTTCATGTTATTTAATCTGAACGATCTTAACATTTCACTTTAATGTTACATCAAAGAAATATTATCACTAACAAACTGCTTTAACTTTTTCAAATGTGAATCTAGTATGTCTTGTCATTCTGTGTATTCTTCCAGGTAACAATACATTTTAAATGATGATTGAAATGTTTTAAACTGTTAACTAGCCTCCCCCCCATAAGATTTCAAATAAGCAAGAAGTAGATAGCCTACAAGCTGTCAAGATGTGAGGTATTATACAATTCAAGTGACTATTAGGTGTTCATGAATAGTAGTTATCTGAATGGTTAGTTATCTGAATAGTAGTTATCTAATGAAAGCAAAGAAGATTTAAGTCTCCTTTCTAAGACTTAAATTCAAATCTTATTTCTGTTTAAAAGTAGAAACAATATTTGTTCTCCTTTGTCTGACTAAGGGTAGGAACAGATCTTGCATCTATCCCTGGATAAGTTGTGCCTTCTAAACCCTTCTAATCAGGGTTTAGGCTTCATACAGACATTCATTTCTACCAGAAGGAATTTCTTTTGTACAAAAATAGTCCGGGACCTGGGCTATACAGCTATTCCTTCAGCCCAATATCTGGAGAGTTTCACAGGCAAGCCTTCCAGCCAGACAGCACCAGTGGGCTACTACCTGCCTTACAACCCCACTCTTAGGGGAGCCCAATAATACACAGCCTTCCTTCTTTTTCCCTGGGAAGGGGGCATCCTGTCAGGTGGCAGTTGGGTGCTGCTGAAAACCAGGAGCTGATCGGCAGGAGGAGGGAATTCTCCCATGGTGGGAACCCTTCTGGTTCTCCCCAACAGGATAATAGCTCTTAATCCTTGCACTCCTCTGGGCTGACCTGCAAGAGGGAAGAGAGAAGACAGAGCACTCACCTATGGTTGCAAGGCTCCAGGAGCCCTGTGGCAGGGCATAGCAGCCTGCCTATCCCTTTGCTGTTCTGGGCTGACCAGAGGCAAGGGCATTTTGCTAAGGTGGCATGGCTCCCATGCCTTTCCACTGTGGCACAGCAACCTGCCTTGCCGACACTGCTCCAGGTCAATTGGGCAGCACAGGTGGCAATGGGAAGCCAGAGGGGCTGTGAGCTGGGCTAGAAAAAACCTCCATTCCCCTTCCCCTTCCCTCCTGCCCCACCTCCCCCACTCATCTGAGAAGTAGGGGTGGCAATATAAAGGTCAGAGGTGCTGGGAGTGGGCCTTATTGGGTGCTTCTACACATTTAGCATTGCCCAGTCCCGGCAGTGCATGGTTATTTCTAGACTCTATATTACCCTAGTGCCTCATGTAGATGCACCCACAGAATCTTTAATGAGCCTAGCCCTTAGCTGCCTGCTACCTCTTGCCATCCCACTGCATAACTGAGAAGTGGGGTGACAATTTAAAACCTGGCAGCTGGAATCATGGCTGGAGGAATGCCTGACCTGAATTCTGCTTGCTGCCCTGCTGCCTATCTGAGGCAGGTGCTAGAAGCCAGGGAAGGAGGACATTCCCAGAGTCCCACTCCTGACCACCATTTAAATTGCCTCCCCACTGTTTAACTGGGTTTTGGGGCAGAGCCATCAGGGGCTGGCAGAGTCCCCTGCCTCTTCTTGAAACTGGTTTGGGGGTGAGGCAGTGAGCAGTGGCTGCTACTTCCGTCACCTCCTAGTGTACAGGAGGCGGGGAGTAGCTGCCACCACACCTCAAGACTGGGGCGGTCCTGGGGCCTTAGGAAGGCAGGGAGTCTTTCCCCTGTGTCCACTGATTCTCCTCTTGGCTCCTTCTGGTCCAGAAGAGGAGTCAAGCTATGGCAAAGGATATAGATATTCAGTCTATAACCCCGATTGTTGTGGGGCGGGGAAGGGTTGTTTGTTTGTTTGATTATTTGTTTGTTTGTTTTCCCTGGGGTGGCCATTTTTGCCGTGGGAGAAAAGGCCTAAACTTGTGTACATTTTTGGATTTTACCAAGAGAACAAGGATTCTCCCTGTAGAAACTAAGCATCTGTACTTGACCTTAGTGAACAGCACAATGCCATTGACTCAATGATGCTAACCCAGAATAACTGTACAGATATTCTTTGCTATAGTCCAGGATAAACTATTACGCCCTTTTACACAGGAAACTTTTTTTTTTAAGACTCATCCTAAGATAAAGGACCTGGACTTCTGCACATATGTACTTTGTCCCAGGATCAAATGGTTTGTCCTGGGATAAATATATCGTTTGTTCATAGCCCTAGCAAATAAATTTATCATAGCTTATAGTCTGGGCAAGTTGAGATGACACAGACCAGTAGAGATGTATGCAGAAATCTATATCTGGATTAAAGTGCAGTTTATTCAAATCAAGTGTATTAATTTTGCTGAGCACTATAAGTTTTCATTTACTCTAACAAATTAAATCCCACTTTTCTTTAATTAAACGAGAACAGTTAGATTTCAAGTCAAGCATTTCTTCCATTCTTTACTTGAAGTTTGGGTTGAGGTTTTATGTTTAAATTGAAAGTGCTATCTCATCAACATAAAGGGGAAGGTGTTATTTCTACCCTGGCCAACAATTTGATTTATTATCTCTTTTTTCCAATTTATTTGTTTCTTTGAAAATATTCTACTTATAATTATTATCCTGTGCCAAAATGGGAAGGCCTGTTTATCCTTATTTTTTGGTGGGTCCTGAAAAGGAGGATATAGCAACGTTGTTCTCTGGGAATCCATATTGAAGCAGATCTGTCCTTACAATGTTACTTTACCAAAACAGGGGAAAGACTCCCTAAATATAAGGGGAGTCCCTAGGGCTGCCTTTCTAGAGGAGGAAAAGCTGAACTTAGTTCAACCCTCATCCTTTGAACTATGATGGCAATCAGTAGCTCGTTTTCACTGCCTTAGTGTGGAACCAAAAAAAATGGATTTTTTTTATAGCAGTTTGCATTCTGGTTGTCATGGGTTCATTGGCTTAAACATTTATATGCCTTAGGAAATTGTGTGTTTGTTTTCATGGCTTTTGTTTTATTGATATGTAACTTTGTAAAAGAAATAAACAAAGGACAAAGATCCAGATATTTAAATTATTTTAGTAGTTTACTTCATATTATACATAGTAAACCAGTTCCTCAGCCCAGGCTTCTTGTGGACCTGCTGGCTGGGAACAGGAACTTTTGAACCTAGAGGTGTTTGCATGTATAAGGAAATAATATCTATTCTAACCAAAGCCTTTGTACTAGGAAGACTAGACTAATTGAGCACAAAAATAAACTAGTTGTTTTGAGCATCTGAAAGAATATGCCAAGCAAATTAATGAGATGACATGATCCTCCTTCCAAGGTCAGAAAAAATATATATGAACTAAAAGGTACTCAAAATTGCAACACATTATCATATTCCATTTTTTTTCAGAGGGATGTATAACAAGTAAATTGTTTGAAAATCTCTTAATTTATTTAAATTGGTACTAAATCAAAAAAAAGTGTATTGCTTTCAAAATGGTGGCAGATGTTAATTCTAAATTCTGAATGCATATGTTTCTGAACAGCCACAGTAAGAAGGAACAAGCATTTGTATATAACTCTGCAGTTACCAGAGATTACTGCTTGGTTTTGTTTTTGTGTTTTTTAGGGTAAAGATTAGTCCTGTGTTTAATATTTTGCATAATTAAGAGTAGTAATTAAATTAATACCCTGGCACTCTCTCAATAAGTGAAATTTTGACTACATGGGCTTAGATACTAGGCCTCATTTTATACCTTTTAAAGTCATAGAAGTTTTACCATTTATTGCTATGATCATGTGTCGTGTGTAGGTGCGGTATGGCCTGGGTCCCCTCCTGCCTGCTGTCCTTCTGCCAAGCAGTAACAGGGTGGAAGAACCAGAGTTATCACTCAGGTGTTTTTGAATGTTCTTCTCTTTCCTGCCACAACTTTGGTGTTACATCTATTGGGGAGCTATTTCTGCTGAGTGCCACCTGGGAAGCTATTTACTGCTGGCCTGTTGAAGGAGTCTCTTCATGGGGCTCTGCCTCCCCTATACCCCACCCTTACCACTTCCTTGGTGTTGTTTTGTGTTCTGATATTGGCAGCAGCAGGGGAAAAGCACACTTCCCCTCCCCCGCCTCCACTGACATACAGTATACTTGAGCTGGAAATCAAATCTTTAGTTCACCAGTCACGCAGATAATGGACAACATGAACCAAGAGTTCAATGTCCCAAAAAGAAGAAAAGAAGAACGCTCCATGAGGCTCCCCTCATGCATCAGTTCTAGTCCTTAGGATGAAGGCAGCCCCTCCAGGCTGCTTACCTTATGAATCAATTATAGTCTATAGGATGAAGCCAGCCCCTCCCTCTGGGCTGCTTCTCTCAATAACCAATCACCAGTCCTTTAGGATGTAGGCCAAAACCCCTCTGGGTTGCCACCCTTAGGAATCAATGTTTAGTCTTTAGTGTGGCGCACAACCTCTCTGTTCCAGCTCACCCATGCCACTCTTGACCTCACTCCAGGTCAAATGTGCCTGTCCCATGGAGTTACATCAGCCACTTCATTGTCCTGTCCCTCAGTGCCTGTCTTGACCAGTGATCCTCCAGTTACCTGTGCATGCAGTCTGTGCCCCACAGTTAACACTGGTTGTACACTGAATCCAGCGGGAGAGTCCTCTGGCATCCTCTCATTCCTGACATTGCAGACTTCACTCTGTGGGCCCTCACCTGAGCCAGAAATACCTTTCTGGGCCTGTATACAGCCAATCTAGAGAAAGCAATGACTCTAGAAGTGCTGGACAAAGCCCCATTCCCTGCCAGCATTCTCTGCTTCATCTAAGGTAAGAGATCAGGGGTCGGGGGGGGGTTCCTGTGTTCCTCCCCTTCTCTCAGGTCTCTGTTAACACAGTATGGGGTAAAGCTTGCAAGCGAGGAACAGAAATTTTCAGATCTTTCTGAAACCCTAAGCTTTTCTAGGTGTCCTCAGCTGAACGTATCCAAACTGAGGCTGTTGTACTTAATTCTGAATAAAGGGTGGTGTGAACAGAATAAAATGATCGGTGAGACTATTCTGGTCTCAAATCTAATTTATCAAATACTTAAGCAATACCAATATTCAAGCAAAACCCCGAACAGTCTATAAAGGTATTCTTATGCAGACCTTCCAAACTATGTACAACTCAGCTACCCAGGTGTTGTCATGGCATCAGAAATTGCAATTGCAATAGTGGGGTGCTGTTAAGCTTTTTCTTTGGCTATTTATAAGTTTTTACTACTTCTTTTTCTATATGACTGACAAGCTTCCACATATAGTTATGCCACAGGTCCTGCCAATCACCCCTTCACATGAGCTATCCCCCCATTACTTTGTTACCCCATTCAGTCTTTCAGCTTTCTCATTGCTAAGTAGGTTGTCTAAATAGGTCAAACCTAAGCTGCTATGTGCTTGCCCTGCATTCAACTAATGGCATTGGTTATGTCAAGGATTTAAAATGGTGTTGGTTAAGTCAAGGCCTAAAAGGCAACTCTAAATAGTCATTAGAGCTGGTCAGAAAATTAATGTTTTCTTTTTGGACTTTTTCCCTTCAGTAGAGTATTGATACTGTCAGGAGGAAAAATTGGTCAACACTAAAAATATTTCTATTCAGAAATATTGCTAGGGTGCCTGGCACTACCATTCTTTTCTATAGGCTGGGCAGCCCAACCTGGAAACATTTGCCTTTATGTAATATAGCTCCCCCTTGATGTGCTATACAGTGCAGCCTGGAATCCTTTGGCCATGAACTCCAAAAACCCAGGAACGGATTGCATTTTTTTTTTCTCATCACTAGATCACACCTAGGATTTGTTGGAAGAGCATTTTAAATATTGTATGGACCACTCTGAAAATGAGAGTTATCCTTTATTTGCATAATTTTCATTCACTTTTTATGTGAACTTTGGGCACAATTAAAATTGTAAATGTAAAATTTATGTTGTTTCCTTGGACGGGATATTTGAAAAGGGATTTGCTTTTGAATCTATTTTATATTTACTTCCTTGTTTTACTGGCTGCTTTAAAGGTATTTTTAAGTGTTTGTTTAATCTATCCAGTCAGTCTGGCCTGTAGTCTCTCTGGAGTCAAACCTTCAGCATTAGTGCTGTATCAATACTTAGTCAAGCTTTAAAGCTTCATTGTCTGACAGAATCCTGGAACAGGGGCTTTGATTTCTGAAACTGCCAAATGCATGGGCAAGGATAGAAATGATTAATCAGGTATTTTAAGTGGAATTTAACACAACTAAGCATAATGTTCTCCAAAACCTTTCAAATCGGGTATAAAACAGGGTTTTCTCCTGCACCTAGAAAAAAAGGTACCATGTCATTAAGATATGTCATCATCATCCTTGTGCAGGAATAGTCACTGTTCCTTTGATAGTTGCACAGATTATCCAGGACCAAAGCAGAATGGGAAATCTTTATGCTTTTCGCTCTACAATTATAAATACTTGTCTCTCCAACCTACAAGCTGGAACACTGACAGCAGCAAGCATTTTTCAGTGTAATGGAACTGACAGTGGGACAATGTGGCTGTGTCCAGATGAGCGCAGCTGTGTGGTATGTGGTGCAGACATGTTTGTGGCTCTATATACTGCACATTCAGTTGTTCTTCATGCTGCAAGAGTTGTTGCTGCATTCTTTTTTTGACTCCTGTGTATCTAGGGGTCAAAAATGCCACAGGAAAAAAACAGCTGAGCAGTGCACACAGGCAGTGTGCGCTGCCCAAAACTGTGCTGTAGCTGCCAGCCAGGCTCCACGTGACAGGAACACTGCTGCTGCAGCTGCAGAAGGCCCCCAGAATATCAGGTTAGGCTACTGGGACTAGCTCAGTGCTGGCCCCAGCCTCCCCTACCACATCCGGGGTAACCTGCTGTACACCAGAGTGTGCGTGGCATGGGTGTTCCCTGGGCCAAATAGCAGCGGCACAAGATGTGCTGCTGTTAGTTGTCCCCAGGGAGCCAAACATCCATGCTCATGTGGACTCAGCCTGCAAGTCTTCTTTCTTGCCCGTTTGTGTTAACGTTCAAGAAGACTATTGTTTGGTGATCTATATCATCTTGTATATATTTTATTTTACCTATTGCTTTGGTGATGTTTATCATTACAATGTACTTAAGTCCAGTGGCACAGCTTTATACAATAGCATTTGTTGATGTCTATATTCCTATCGATTTATGTCACTGTCAGATAAAGAGTCCTATTGTGTTCAGTTTACCAAAATCTGATTTTTTTTTCCATAGTAGTAGGTACCTTAAGTCTTGTAATATAAAATGATAAGCATAATAATTACATTATTATAATTTTTCAAGTTTTGCTCTTCCATTGGATGGACATTTCTGGGCTTCTAAGGCCTCTACAATTTTCCCCATTTTTGATTTGAGACATACTAAAATTAATCTCATACCTTATCTGTATTTTTTTACCCTAAGGCCTCTGATGTTAAAAAGAACATGCGATGGGATCTGATGCTTGATACCAATGGTTGCACTTCCTGCCATGATATATGTGCATGGCAGGAAGTGCATTTGCAGGATCAAATATCAGATCCTGTAGCAAAACCCTCAGTTTTTCATTTTTTTTTCTTTTAAAATGCATTCCCTCCCCTTCCCCAACCATTTCTGACTGTCTCTCTCTCTCTCTCTATTTCCTATAGATAAGTAAAAGTAAGCTAAGATGTAGGATAAGTTTTAACATTTTATTTTAGGTAGTAAGTTTTATTTCTCTCCCCTCTGCAAATAAGTGCCCTGCTATTTTGATACACATATCCACTGTTTTATAAGTGATAATTATTATGTTTGTATTGATTTTTTTTTTCACTGCTTTTATATTGTGTGATTTACTGTTTTAGGCCTATATATGTAAGTTAGCATAGGTCATGTCAAGTTTTCATCTTGTAATTTCAAGCCTCCATCTTATCCCCATGCCCAGTTTTGTAACCTATGACTGATCCTACCCCTCCTGTGTAACTTGGTTCCTGAATGAATGGGGATGAATGAGGGTGCTTGAGAGACAATGGCATTATGTCTAAAAATAGCTCCCTCTGAATGACCGAACCATCAACACCAATACCTGGACCAATGACCAGGCCCTTGGAACCACCCTCAGCATTCAAGAAACAAAAGATGAGGCAACCCACCATTGTACCAAGGCTGCACATGCTTAGTAAGAACACCTACAACCCTCTGGAACAGGACTGACCTTTCCTGGACAGGCCCTCCCCATAGGAGATCAGAGGTAGTCTGCCCCATAAAAGGGGTAGTAAAGACTGACTCCTTGGGATTCCCTCTCCATCTGGACCAGCACCATGCCGCACCACCTATCCACCCAGAGGCCCTAATGGCGACCCCTCTCTGGACATCACCTACTGGACAAAGACCCCTTTCTAGCCTGGATAGGTAGCTATCATCCCCTACCCTCTCTTCAATGAAGGACTTGGACTCTGCTTCTCTTCCTTACCTGGACTCCAACCCTTCCATTGAGTCTCTTTTTCCTGCTGTCATTGTGAGTGCGTGTGTGCGTGCATGCGTGTGTGTGTGTGTATGAACCAATAACTTCATGGGGCTGTGTATTGTGTTGTCTGTTTAATAAGCCTGTTATTTTGAAGCCCCGAGTTGGGTTTTTGTCTGTTTCCTGACTGTTTCTGCCTTGCCACCGCTTATCTGCCCCCCCTCCCCCCCAATCTCTAAGCTGCAAGGCTCAGTTTCCAGCCCGAGGTTCCCAGGTTTCTGCCTCTTTCCTCTCTTTCCTGACTGCCTCCTCCTTGCCACCACTTATCTTCCCACCCCCCAGTATCTCAGTTGTCTGCCTCAGTTTCCAGCCCCAATCTACCTTATGTATCCCCAAGCCTAAGTTCCTCAGCCAGCTTCTCTCTAGTCCACCAGTTCTGGCAACTTTCACTCCCTATACTTTAACTCTCTCTCTCTCTCTCACTTTAACCTTCCCCCAAGTATGCTAAGTACCCCAAACACACATACACACTGTACCATCCAAGTTAGGAACTTCAATGTGTGTATGTGTAGGTGGGCTGTATATGTGTGAACTGGTGTGTGTGTGTGTGTGTGTGTGTGTGTGTATAAAATACATACACACATGTACGTCATTGTGTGCATGATATATGAATTAGTGATCTGTGTATGTGTACTGAGTGTGTGGGTATGGACAATTTATTTTTGTCTAACTTATGGGGTGTATAGTGTATGTGCTTGAATTGGTGATAGGTATGCATGTGCCTAGGCTGGTATGGATGTGTATGTACCTGAGTTGGTTGTGTGTGTGTGTGTGTGTGTGTGTGTGTGTGTGTGTGTATGCACCTAATTGATTTGTGTGTTTTGTATATGTGCAATTGTGTCACACCTTCCTGTCTAACAGCGCAATATTGAGATCCTGAGAGTTGGCCTGACCCCACAGGGCAAGAATTCCATCATGCCATATTGCCAGTGCAAGGGGAACTCTGGATCATGATCCCAGGCTCCCTCTGCACCAGCAATCTTCACTCCTGTGGATAGGAGCCCCATCTGTTGATCAGAGCTCCCAGCCCTGGGGGTGCACCATGTGCTTCCGAGGCTGAAAGCTCGAATCAACTGATGGGGCTATGATCACTAACAGATTATGCACCTCCACGCCCAAGATCCTCATCAGCTGGCTGGAGCCCCCATTCACAGGGGTGTATTATGAATTCCCCTGGATGATCAGGGCTCCCAACTGGAGGAGCTCATTGTGCTTTCCCAGCTGGGAGCCCCAGTCAGCTGATCAGTGCTTCCAGCCTCTGGAGCACATGGGAGTGTGCTCCAGAGGCTGGGAGACTTGCCATACTGTAACAGGCATAGATTCCAGAGTTTATGTTGATGGTGGCTGTCTAGCACCTGCTCCCCTCAGGCTCATGGTTGCTTCTCTGTCTGGTCTTGCCTGCTACACCTTGTTGGTACTTTTTCAGCTGTCCAGTCTCCTGGACATCATTGTCTTGCCATCAATTAGTGCACTGGCAACACATGATCTTAAAGGTCTATTTTGTTGGCTCCCACCTCCCCTCAAAACTTGTTCATGCCTCATAGGTACTGTTGATTGATGTTCTGTGGGGCCCTGGCCCATAGTCTCTATCCCAATCTGTTAATCAGTTGGTCCATCTAGGGGGCCCATGGTTCCAGTTCTATATTTGACCATTATCTGGATTTCACACCTTTAAGAGACCCTGGCCCCAGAATTCTCAGTCTGGAACGGGACTCCCATCAGCCTCCTGTGGCTCAACCAGCTTCTTTGGTTCAATTCAGAAAGTAGACTGATTCTACGTAGATATGCTCCCCAGGGTTCTCTGACCTCTCAGGTCCCTGAGCATCTCAAATTGAGACCCACTCCTACAAATTTAACTCCATCAAAAAGAATATGCCCGCTGGCTAGACTATAAATTCTCAGCCTACTGGTTGCCAACCATGCCTCTTCTTGCCTGTAGCCCTATTTTCTCTGCTTGCAAGGCTTCAACATTTCCTGAGGCTTCTGGCTTGTCCACAGCCAAGCTTTGCTCTCCAGCAGTCCCATGGCAGTACTCCTTCCCCTTCAGCCTCCTGGTCCAGACCGAATGCTTTGGCTCAGGCCCTGGCTTATCTCTCATCCCAGCCCTGGCCCTTTCTGTTTGGTGACTAGCTAGCCCTGGTCCCACTGGTCTTCCTGACAACTCACAACTGTGCCTCCAACAGCCCTTATTGTCTACAGTAAAGCTCTGCCCTTTACTTTTCTGCAGAATAAGTAGTTCTGCCCTAACTCTCATAGCCAGGGCTTCCCAGTATCTACTTCCTACCCCAGTGTAACAGGGTGGTCTTGACACTATTACAGCTTTCCTGTATTTACTTCCTACTCCAGTAACAGGGCACTCCTGCCCATTATATACACATTCAGTTAAAGGTATAGTAGGAACCAGCCACAAAAGTATTACACATTTTGTGTAACTACTTTGTAACTTTATTCCTGGTTTTATCACACCATTAATTTAATGAACAGGTATTCAGGACACTATTTAAGATGTGATTAACCAGTTAATCATGTCCTAAGTGTAATGTGTGTCAGGGGCCTAAGATTGATTCGTTCTTTCTGTTTAGACAAATACAGCCATGAGCATCAAATCATCATCAGCTCTCTTTTTTGGCATAACACATAAGTTGATGAAAAAAGGACAAGTTACTGCAAATGGGATGAAAATGTTTTTGAATGTTTGCACTACCATGCCTCTGGTAGATCTTTGCTGTCTGCAATCTAGATACATGCTACTGGGCATTTGCCACACAGTGAAGCTTGAAAGTTTTGTAGAGTTTTGAAAAATTAGATTGATTTTTGCTGGGGGAAAAGGATAGGAAAATGTATCTCTTTATCTGAAAATGTTTCTACTTCAAATAATAAAGGTCTACAGATCTGATATGCCCAGACCATATACTTCAAATAATAAAGGTCTACAGATCTGTTATACCCAGAACAAATTAAATAAGGGTTGCAAAGGCTAGTAAAAGGATTTGTAGAAGTCCTCATACCATTCAATATGTGTTGTATTAAGTCATATTTTTATAGTCAGAACATAAGGCCATGAAAACTATGGAAGTTATTCCAAGTGATAGGCTGTTTAGGAGAAAGAAAATCCTGGTTCTCACTTTTAGAAGAGGTCTACTTCTACCTCCAGATCTTCAAACAAAGTTAGTATTTTGTCTATGAGTTTTTCAGAAAAATCACAAATATATTGCTCATTCACATGAGCCTACTTGTTGGTTTATAATTTCTGGATTTGATGTGCTTGAGGAAAGACTCAAACTTAATTAAGTTTTCATATTGCTTGGTATTATAAAAAATGTTTCTCCCCTTTAGGATGAGATTACACATTACATTTAGCACATGCTACCGCTAGGGAATGTTAGTCAGTGTTAAAGGTAGTATATGCTGTGAGTAGTTGCACATTAATACCCTCTCTAATGTGCACTGCTCTTACCTAGAAGGGTGCTGAGCAGTGGTGTGGCTGAGAACTACCAGGTCTGCTCCATGCCTGTCCCACTTAGTCTCTTTAGCTACAATATAGGCCAGGGGAAGGAGTCTTCTGTGCCACTTGGATTGCTCACTCTGCCCCCAAATTTCCACCCACTACAATATACCTCCACTCCCTGAATCAGGATCTCTGCCCTCTCATCAACCCCAGATTGCACTTCCATCCCCAGCTCACTTCTCTGCCACCCCGGTCCTCCCCAATTAACTTTTTCTTCCTCCATTCTCCCCTCTACCTCTAGATTGCTGTTCTGCTGCCCTGATCAGTGGTGGTGGTGGTGGCAGCAGCAGCAGCAGGGGAGGGGAGGCTCCCTACAGCCTGCATTGCCCCTAAATACCCAGATACATCCCCTGCCAGGCCCTGTGCCTGAAGAACTAGAGAAGGAAGGCAGTGAGGAGGCATCTATGAGGTCTAGTGGGGGCTGGTATGGGGGTGGTGTGGACTTGAGGAAGTCTGGGAGCAAGCAGAGAGAAAGAACTCTCCTCCCCAATACTGCTGCTGCTACTGCTACCACACTCATTTTAATCAGGGTGGCAGCACAGGAATCTGGGCTAGTGGAGAGAGCAATTGGAGGGACAGACAGTTTAATAGGGTGTCAGGACAGCAATTCCAGTGGTGGAGAGGATTTGGGTGGCAGGGAGATGATCTGGAGATAGGCAGTTTGGGTGGTGGTGGGCAGTCTGGGGTAGCAGGGTGATTTGCAATGGGTGATGGAAGCAGAGTGGGTTCAGGGCCACCAGCTGCCCGCCTACCTTTTTTCCCTCTTGTCTCTCCACTCCTGCCTTCCTTCCCCATATTCCCCACCCAGATGCCCCTCTGCACACTTCACATTCACTCCATCTCCACTCACCTGCTGACCTCAGCTGTCAGTCTAGAGCTGTAAAATCGTAGATGAGAGCTTGCCCACCTGCGAGTGGTGCCTCCTAGGATACTGGAGGATGGCAAATTCAATATCGCAGTTGAACAGCCAATAGCTAACTTAATTCATAGCACAGCTCAAAGATAATCCTTGTCCAAAGTGGCATGATTTTAAGATGCCTGGAGGGCACTTAGCACTTATTAACAAGCCCTAATATGCTATTGTTCAAATTTTAAGTGTTCTTAACATAGTCACATTGTAATGTATAATCTTACCCTCAGAGTAACTGCTATTTTTAATGACATTTGAGCCTAACAATGAGTAGTAAAGGTCAATGAAAAAACTCATAGACATTATTACAGAAAACTGATAATTTTACTAATATATCTTTATATGGATTTTTTCCTTGTAAAGGAAAATGTGAGTTATTTCTCCTGACTAAATTGTGGAAGGTTTTCATTTTAAAAATGTATTTAGGCTTTTTTCTTTACCCACCAGGCCCATTAGTTTATTGGAGACTAGTTTTATACTTCTCTACTTATGTCTTATTGCTTTCTTCTCTTTATATCTTGACATGCTTTCCTATAGCTATGCATTGGAGTGGGTCTGTATGTGTATGGCACATACCATAGGTCCAAACCAGTTTTAACATGACAGACCAAAGCTACTTCATGTAGTAAATTAATAAACTATTTTAAAGGACTTGGCAGTAGGAAAGTTTGCTTAGATCCAAAAAACTAACTACTGGATTCTATAGCTTATTAGTGATGTTTGCCCACCTGTTTTTGTTTGCTGTATTTAATTTCATTTTTTTTTCCTTTTATCATATGTGTTTATATGGATTATGTTCTACTAAGTGGGAAAATGAACTCTAGCAGTGAGATGTACTACCTTTCTGACAATTAATACCATAATAATAATAAAATATTTTACTGCAAATGATTAAAACATACTTTAAAAAAATTTAAACTGTATACAGGGATAGTTTTAAGAATTCATGCATACAGCTACTTCTGAGATGAAACACAGAAAATTGTTCATAAAAAAGCAAAGCATATCTTATTCAAGTTAAACTGGAGAGGAAGTTAGGTGGGCAGAATTTAATTTTTCAGTTCTCATTAGGACTGTGGTAGGGCATTGCTGTTTACATATAAACTGTTAAAGTGCTTTGGAGGATCTTTAATTCCTAAAGATGAAAAAGGCTCTCTTTACCTCATCTCATGCAATGTGGCTTCTCTATTGAGCTGAATACTGATTTAAGAGCCCTCTACTGAGTAACCAACAATATTTAAGAGATTTAAGAAAGGCCGCTCCTCTACACTGTGAACTCCTCCTGCCTCATCTTAGTTTTGGGAAGCTGCACTGCCATGCCATGGCTGTATGCAGTACCTAGCTATCTCTGTTAAAACTTATGAATTGGAGACTCTTCCTAGAAAAATATAAACTCTGTGGAGGACTCAAGAGCTGCTGTAAGAATAGAAAAGGGAAACTGAATCAGCCTGTAAAGAATAACAGCAGCAAAATAAACTACACAAATTAATACCACTTAAGTATATATAGACTATGCCAAACTAAAATTAAATTAAATTAGATTACCAGCCACCACCTAAAAGCATAACATGGTTTTCATTCTTTCCATTTCTGTCTTTGAGATCTGTGGACAATACAGCAGTTCAGTCCTGAGCTTGACCTACTATTCTTTCCCCAGGATTCTTTTATCTAAGCAAAGCACCCTTCAGCCATTCAACAGAAGACCCTTGAACTTTGTTTCCGCTTCTGCCATAGGTTATACTGAGACTACCTTAATGACAGTTTTTTTCCCTCTAGTAAAGCTTCTAGAATATGTATGATACTAGTTTCCATGGTAACAGACATGCAGTCAGCACTAGTCACCTGAAAATGAAACCTTAGAAGAAGCACCTCATTCCTGTATCTTTTTCTTGGCTAAGGAGCTAGAGAAAGACCTATTCACTGGTGTCTGAAAGGAGTTTACAGTTTTCACCGACCTTATAGGGACAGGGTGGGAGATGTCCCTGGCAGTGTCTGGAGCTCTAAGAACTATGGTGACTCAGTGGTTACTTTACATTTTAAAGGCTGACATATTTATGTAGCCAAGTTCAATAGATTTATTGGTGAAAAGCCATTTGAGAAGGTTGGATGAAGATAACTAAAAGATGTAGTGGGGCTAGATGTGCCTTTTAAATATTGGGCCTCTCTCTGCTCAGTGGCCTTTGTTGTCAATAAACGAATTAAAAAGCACTTATTGGAACTGGAGAGACATACTAGTGGTTCTCTCTCACCTCTATCGTATCTTTGGGTTTAGTTCTTTGGTAACTCCTTTTCCACACTATGCCAGTGATCTGGGACTCTTGAATGACCGCTTCTTTTCCCTACCTCTACATGAACCATAAGCCATGAACCATGGTTGTCCAAAATGGCAGTCCATGGGCTTCATGAATCCTTTGTAGGGTTAGCACATGGTCCATGGGCTCCCTCCCCTGGTTGCTCCTGCCACAGTAGCTGGGTTCTTCAGGTTTCTCCCCCATCCTCCAGCTTATACTTCCTGCCACCATTCCTGGGGATGAGGAGAACAGCAGGAGGGAACTGGGGTCCCTCATCTGCCGGTGTGGTGGTGGTGGGGTGGGGCAGGCTTCTTGTGTAGCAAAAAGGAGCCAGCTGCCAGCACTGCAAGTGGATGGTGCATGCAATCAGTATGGGTGCTGCACATTAGGGCTATGCGAAGCTTTGGACCCTGATTCAATTCAGTGGAGCTTCAGCCCAATTCAGTGGCTGAATTTGAATCAAATCAGGAGACCCTTTAATTTTTCTGAATCAAATTGGAACCCGCTGAATCAATTTGGAGAGATTAGGAAAGAATCAGAGATTCAGCCATAGGCACGGCTTTAAATGTTTTTTCTACATACCTCAAGGTACCAGGTGGCTTGCTGAGATGGTGGGGTGGATGGAGTGTTCCACAGGAGCATGGGGCTCCCTAATGCACTTGGCAAAAGACCTGGAAGTGGACCAGAAGCAGTTCTTCCCAGAAGTGGACCAAAAGTACTTTCAGTTCATTTCCAGGTTTGTCACTGAGCATTCAGGGGTCCCCTTGCACTCCTGTGGGACACTCTACCTGCCCCAGCATCGTAGCATTCATGAGCCATGCCTGGTATCTCGAGATACGTAGAAAAAAATTTAAAGCTGTGTCTATGGCCGAATCGCTGCTTGTCTGAATCAGGATTGAATCTTCAGATTCAGCCAAATTGAATCTGGGACACTGATCCAAATCACCTAATAGTATCACTGTCCCCAATTTGGGCTGAATCTGAATTGAATATGGCCTGTTTCGCACACCCCTACTGCATATGCAGCAGATGGTAGCCAGGCTGCTTCTGCTGCAATGGGATAGAGAAGGTAGTATGGCAGAGCACCCACAGATGGGAGCATGGGGAAGATGGGCTGCCCACATTGTGTATATAGCAGAGGGGATGGAGGCTGGCTGAGCTGCCCATGTAGTGGGAGAAATTTGGGAGGTGGGCACTTATGGGGCACGAGGCCCTTCACTCTGCAGAGTGCATGGTGGGTGCCCCCTGCATGTACAGAAGTTGGAAAGGCCTGGCATAAACAATTTAAAGACTGTGGGGAGGTAGTTGTTCCATAACACCTCCTTTATTGTCTGGATTCATGATCTCTCATTTTTCTCTCCCATGGCATAATTAGGGTGCCAAGTACCTATGGTCTCCCATCCCTTACCCAAGATTCCTCCTTATAAGAAGATGTTGAGTTAGTAGATTTCAGCAGATGTTGGAAATCTAGTGTGTGCAAAATTCACCTCCTTAGGCTTGCTTAGGTGGAGAAGGAAACGAGTCCCTCTTCCGAGTTCAGCTATGGACAAACAAAGGGCTTCATTAAACAAACAAGTTGAGGCTCATGTTGGAAATTAGGTATTACTCGTAATAGCTAAAAGAAGGACCCCCATTGAAATCTGCTGTACAGTGTGGCCAAGTACAAAACAAAGCAGTAAGTACAGTCTGAGGTACCAAAATCAATGGCAGAGTTTCAGTAACTGCAATGTTAGGGGTCAAACCTTCCATTCTAAACCCATTGGTTAGGATTTACAGCCATGTGGACAGACAGATTTATAAACCTCTCATATATACCTCACCACCAGTACAAGCTTTGGAAAAGAAACAAACAAAAACACCAAACCCAGTTCACTCAGTCAAAAATCAAACATGAAACTCCCACTGAAACACCAATCTCTCTCTTCTCAACTGCCATCCAAATGTCACTCAGTTCCACACACGCTGTCATTACGTTCTCTCCTTGGTTGCTACAATACCCAACATACACACTCTGTTGCTAAGGGCTCTGGTGTATCAGAGCTATGAGGATACAGTGCTTAACAAGAAAAATGTAAGGGTGTCTGTCAGATAATATTTCACTCTCAAGTCAACTTGTGTAGGATGGAAATAAGAACACACATTCTTCCATACAGCATCTTATCTATAAGATGGAGGGAAAAGATGGCTAGAAAAGATTAGAGAATCTAAACAACAAGAGAATCAAGAAGTGTTGCACTATTAAAATATGAATAACTCTCTAAAAATTACCTCCCACTTCCCTTTTCCTGATTGTCCTGGTTTTATAAGTGTATGAGTTCTCAATGGACTCTTTGGACCATTTATGGACTTGTTTGCATATTTTAATGTCTTTTATTTTCTAGTAAGAATGAATAATTTCTTCTAGTATCAGCCAAGTTTTTAAGATGTTAGTTATCCATATAATTAGTACAATATAGCATACATCAAGAACATTCAAATGCTTAATTAAAATGTTTAACATAAAGGGGTTTTGTCTTGCCTTGATGTTCATATGAAACTCCCATTAGTATTAACAGAACTTACATGTGTTCAATGAAAAGAAAATAGAATCACAGTTTATAGGGGGAAATCTTAAAAGAAATTAAACAAAAACTAATCCCTAATTATAAATAAGATTTAAATTAATAAAAGTTACTGATTTTCAGAGTGGAAATGAGGTTTGTAGCTTATCGAAGATATAATTAGAAAAAGGTTATTTCTACTTGATTCATCAGCTTAGGCAACAGTGTGATTATAAATATTATATTTTATTTATTTTTATATCGATAATTTGCAAAAATGTCAGGAGGGCTGAATCTGTTGTTCAACACATACAAACATATAATGACATTTGAGTTTTCATATTAAATATTATTAATAATACATAGAATGAAAAAGGTATAATCGCTTTCATTAAGATCTTACAGTTTAAATACTGTTAATAATTCAGGAATCTCAAAGATTCCAAAATAATGAGTTCTATAGTAGGTGTCAGGACACTATCTGTAGAGGTAAATGTACCAGTTATAACAGATTACTCACAAAAAAAAATCATGCTAAACGTTAAATGAAATGCTGTTTCTTCCTGGGAAAGGAGATGTTGATCATACAGATGTGTGTTTAGCACTATTCTTTGAGAAAAAGTCATGGTATCTTTAGTTTCCCCTTGGACAATCAACTGTGGTAATCTGAAAACAAAAAATTCTGGAAAAAAACAACCCATTTCAATTAAAAAATGAGAATTATATTTTACAAATTAAAGTAGCCCCATGGTGCAGTGGCAGATCAATTCTTGTTACTGTAATAGTTAATTATACAAATAGTTGAATTTTTGCATATCGTTTTGCTCTGACATACGTGGAAAGCTGGCATGTCTTTTTCAGTATTAATGATTTTTCATTTAATTAACAACTGGTTAAACCAAAGAAAGAATAATACACATAGGATGCCAAGCATACAGTGGGTGGATAGTATATCTTTCATATTTTAAAAATATCTTTTTAGAGATTGGGAGAAACTTAAGTCCTAGTTTCAAACCATTTGTAATTTAGGGAGCTTCAAAATCCAGATAAAAATTATACCTCTAAATTTCAAAACAACCAGGAAATAAAATTTATTGCCTGTTCTTAACAAAAGAAAAAATCATTAGCGAGCAACCAAATTGGCATGGTAATGCTATGTTTCAGGATACATTTGTATTTTAAAACATTTTGAAGTAACTACATTTTTTCATTAAATGTCAATTTTGAATTTTTCAAGTTGAGTAATATAAATATAGGTTCTATCTAGCTGTGTGTGATTTCTCGCTTACAAAAGTTATGAGTAAGGCTTGAAAAACTACAAGTAATACCTGTCCTAGAGTCTCAATGTGTATAGAATAATGCATTGGTTGGCAATATAACATAAAATGGAAGAGACGTTTATGATTTTATGGGACTTTTGTATGAAAAGGCTGTTTGTGTATGTGTTTGGTCTGCTTCACCATTGCTGTCTAAGATGTCATATTAACTAATGCCAGCTGAATGAGATGTGAACAGAAGTGATTTCTAACAAGAGTGGTCAACACAGCTTATTCACCATGGAGAACCTGGCATTTTGTTTTTGCTGTTCTCTCTCCCTTGTGGACAATCAAGTTGCAAGCATTTTGTTTCATGGGACTGTTCCTTGTCTGCCACCTTTAATTACTAGATTAAGTGCAAATATAACAACCAGAGCCCATATTCCAGGTTTCCTTAAGAAAGGACAAAGCACTAAGCCACAAAGTTATGCTCTTTTCTGCTTTCCTTCTGGGCTGCCCAGTGACCCAGGTTCTGTAGAAAGTGGCAGGACTTCATGCATCTATCTACATCTGTCCATTAGGGCAATCTCTCTTGGGAAGTGGGAAGTGTGGGCTTCAATCCCTGCACCTGTAAGATAGACCTGGAACCAAGGTCTCTTACCTACTTGACAAGTGCTCAAGCCATACAGCCTTTGCAAAAGGTGGACATCACTTCTTTCCCTTCCCACTTCTGCTAAAAAGTGAATAGGGGGTATTGTGCTTTTTACCAAACTCAGTGTTGTTAACAGGAAGGCTATTCGGATATTGATAAGCATCTCCTTTACGAATGTCCTGATGTGACATATGCAGATAAGGTTATTTGGGTAGATGTGACATCTTTCTTTAGACCAACTAAATAGTTGGAAAAATTGCTCTTAACAAGCTTTTGAGCACAAACACCCTTTTTCAGGCATTGGGAGAGTGTGCTGGTGTTTTGTGCGCTATCCTGGGTAGAATAGGAGCCAATATGCAAAATGCAGGTCTGGGTGTGCAAGTGGGGGATAGTGGGTGAGGGCAGGCCCCCTGCACTGGGGAAGGGCCAGGGACATGTCAGCACTCTTTACATGGTGCTCCCCCAACTTTGGTGCAGGGGGTCCAGGCCTGCAGCCACTGTTCCTCACCTGTATGCCCAGACTTGCATTTTGCACATTGTCGTCTATTCTACCTAGGAGAGCACACAAAATACCAGCACACTGTCCCTATGACTGAAGAAGGCTGCTTGTTCCTGAAAGCTTGCCAAAAATAATATTTCCAACTATTTAGATGGTCTAATAAAAGATATCTATCCAAACAACCTTGTGTGCATATGTCCTTAAACCAGCTTGGCTACAACCAACAACCCTGATGTAACAAGCACTTCAAACCTGTTGAGGCAGTAACAGTGCTATAGAAATGCCCAGAGCTGCTCCTCCTAAGCATAACAGACACAGTGGTATTGAGAGTGTTAGCAGGGGATGTCCCTGGAACCTCCCTACTCCTGGGTTTGGAACTAACAGTGTGAAGTTTATTTTTGGTTTCAGCCTAATGTCTACACATTAGGGCTGTGCAAAGCTTCGCTCCCTAATTCGGTTCGGTGGAGATTCAGCCTGATTTGGTGGCTGAATCTCCAAATCTGAATCAAATTAGATGACCCTTTAATCTCTCCAAATGAAATTGGAACCCTCTGAATCAATTTGAAGAGATTCAGAGATTCGGACAGAGACAGCTTTAAATGTTTTTTCTACACACCTCTAGGTAGCAGGGGCTCATGAGTGCTGCGATGCTGGGGCATGTGGAGTTTCCCACAGAAGCATGGAAGGCTCCACAGTGTGCTTGGCAGCAGACCCAGAAGTGGACCAGAAGCACTTGTGGTCCACTTCTGGTTCTGCCGGGGAGTGCGCTGGGGGGCGCCGCCCCTGTCCCTCTGACTCTGTGACTGGTGCCTCCTGGGTCTGGGGTGGGTACCCGGGGTCTCCCTGAGGCAGATCACTGAGCGCGCTCCCCAGCAAGCCCAGAAGAGGACCAGAAGTACTTATGGCCCACTTCCACGTTTACTGCCAAGCACATGGAGGGCCCCCTCACACTCCTGTGGGATGCTTCACATGCCCCAGCATTGCAGCAATCGCGAGCTGCACCTGCTACCTCAAGGTATGTAGAAAAAACTTTTAAAGCTGTGTCTATGTCCTAATTGCTGATTCTCCAAATCAGTATCAAATCTTCAGATTCGGATTAGGCTGAATCAAATCAGGGAATTATCAGAATCAATGAATCGAATCACTGTCCCTGATTCAGGCTGAATCCGAATCGAATAGGGCTCACTTTGCACACCCCTACTACACATGTATATTAATGTGATGCAATAAACTGTGGTGCTTACCACACCAGATTTTATAGCTCTTGGGTGCACATTTACACATGTGCCTGGGACTGCAGAACTGAGCTGGATTAGATCAGCCCTAGCTGGCAGGGGGCCTTGCTGAGGAAGGGCTGGCTGGGGCATGACAATGCTTCAGTGCAGGCCTAGCCAGCAGGCATCCTCTGCACTGAAGCACCTTTATGCCCCAGCCAGTTGGGGCAAGTCTATATGTGCACTGCTGCACTATCCTGTTGTGGAGTCAATTAGTTTACTCCAGCCTAATAGGAGTGCACATGCAAATGCGAGACATTTACTGCACAGCTAATTAGTCTACTGCTCAGTAAACACCTCATGTAGATGTGCCCAGTATCACTATAGAGGTAGTACAGACATACCCTTGGAGGCTGGTTTAGAATATGGCCATACATCTCTCACTGGTATCCCAATTTCTCCTTTTCTGGGGCTGGAACATGTAATAGGTATATGGTAGCATCGGCTTTCATGTTGCATTTGTAATTATTGAAATTTTCATTTTGTCCATTGAACATTCACACACTGTTCTCAGAAGCAGAAAACAGCAAAGAAAATCTAATGGTATAAACAGGCACCACATGCATGCCCCGATTACATTTTGCTTGTAGAAGAAGTTGCAGGATAGAAGTAATTTTAGGTTAAATTTGCACCTTCTGTGTTCTTGAAACTACTCAAAACCTGCCTGTTCATAGGGTCTTGTAGAGGTTTTCTGGAACAAAGAAAGAGCAGTGTGCCTTACCCACTTCTGTCTCAGTCCCCACCTCATATTTGCCCCCAGATTGTCCCTTCTGAGAAAGGAATGAAAGTGGGGTCAGTGCAGCAGTTCTCCTCTACTAGATGAACCAGATTATACCAGATACAACCCCTGGAGGCCATTTCCAATTCTTTACAGCCACTTTAAGATGATAGAACAGCATAATGGGCTGGGCCAGAACAAGGAAAATATTCTTTGTTTTATTTATGCCCATTTCCAGCCTCTTAGGGGAGTAAATAATGGGTAATTTTTGTCATGGGAATGAATAAGTCGAAGCATGACTGAGCTGCACTTGTAGATAACATTTTTTTAATGGAACCCATGGCTACTTTGCAAAGGTCTTTACTATTAGGTATAAGCAAGCTAAATTAGAACAATAAGTTTGTAAAGTTTAGCCATTTAAAAAGAAAAACAAACCAAAGATGAGATTCAGAAATATTTTGCTATCTGTTTGTGCAGGTATTTGCTTTGACCTCTGCATTGCCAGCCTCTATGAAAAGCTTCTTCTCTCAATTCCTCTGTGGGAAAAGCGTTACAAGTCACACAAAAAGAGCCAAAACCTCTGTGATTAGAGAGCCTGTACCTTACGTTATGTTCCCATTATTAATGCTTTTATTACACCAGGGTTGCATAGCTTCTTTATTTGGCATTACCTGCTTGAAAATGTGTTTCCCACTGTGTATAAAGGCAATATTTTAGAACAGGGATGCCAAGGAAAAGGCTTACAGGCTGAATTTAGCCTGCAAAGCCCTATTGTCTAGTTCCCAGTGCTCCACTTGGGTCTTGGAGTTGATGACATGCTGCATGTGACACGTGCTGGACTGGCTTCTTGCATGGGACCCAGGAAGTAGATTGCATGTAGTGCCTGTTCTGGCCAGTCTGGGACCTGCAATATACATGATGCCCACCCCAGCTGGTCTGGGACTGCACTAAACATGGTGCCTACTCTGACCAGTCTGGAAGTCATGCTGCATGCAGCACATACCTCAACTGGTTCAGGGCAGACACCAGGGCATGTGCATCATGGATCCTGGACCAACCAAAGCAAGTGTCACATGCAGTGTGCATCCCAGACTGGCCCTGCAATCCTGGAACTGGCTAAAGTGGCACCTTTTGAACTTAATCTAGTATACAGAGGGGCCAAAAAGTTCCAAAATTCAAGTGGAGGATGAATAAAAATCATCTCAAAGTTTTATCAGAAATGTATTAATTACTAGAGATGGTCCAAATACTATTTACACTCCCAGACAAAAGCACCACTTAAATAGCAGTTATCAGCAAAACAAAAATGTAAAAAAATAAATAAAAAGGAAGAGGAAAAAAAAGCTGTTTCTGGGTCTCAATGAGTTACCTAATCCTCTTGATCTTTTGAGAAAGCTATTGGAACAGTCGATGCAATTTTTTACCCTCTTCTCTTAGCAGCAATTGCAGAGTTAATTAGTCTCCAATGTTAGAAAGTGGGTGGCATTTACTTTTATAATAATAGGTCTGTCTTTTGAATGGAGGCGGCACAGATCATGATTGTGTACCTTTGAGGTAGGAACAGTAAAGGTTCTGTAAATGGCTTTAAGCAGAAAATTAACTAAAAAGCACGGTTACGTATGACTGTGTCCTGAGTATGTCACTTATTCTAATTATGGAATGGTAAGCATCAAGTAGAAATGATGCTATGCCTGGGTGGTGGTGGTGACTCAACCTTAACTAGTCACTGTGGAGCAGTTTGTCAGAAAGTGTTTCTTTTTAATCATACTTGGGTGCTACTTCTGTGACTCACTACTTCACTTCTTGTAAATGAAGAGAGAAACACGAACGATATTCATAAATGCAGCATTACTTAATTCTAGCAATGTCTGCAGTATTTGCTCAACTACTGAGCCCTATAAAGTGTTAGCCTTTTGTGTAGCCTTTGGCAGTAATGCATTATAAATGTACCAGAAATTTAGAAGTAATTGCAAGGAAGAAAAGAAATCAGTTATGTAATAACTGAACACAGTCTTACCTGTTACTCCAATATGCAAATCAGAAGAAAATATTGAAAAAAAATGATAGAAACATTGTTTTTAAAGTTTTACTGTGACATATATAAGGACAAAACCTGGTCCATTGTATAATGTTTGGGTAGAAACGTTGCCTGGGGAAATAAATGAAGCTTGGGGCCAAGTGTGTAGCTTTTAAATGGCCTTCATTTTGAGGGATGTCACTCATGTTACTACCAATGATACCAGTATTCTACAGAAACTTGATGTTGCCTACTTATTATTGAAAATGATTTGCATCAGAAATTAGGAACTATGAAACAGAAGTATATGGAGTTATTTATGCTAAAGGATGTAATAAGTGCGTTGTTAAGTTTCACATATAAACAATTTGGTTTATCATTGTAGGTTTGGCCCAACATTCAGGATTTTGTCAGTTGGCCTTATCCTCTTATGTAGATTGGGTATTGGTACTATTATTATTAAAACTCTGTATAACAATAGTGTTTAGAGTACAAAGAGTTCATTGCCCATTTTGGTAATCACTGTAGAGCCATAGAGTAAATGGCAGATCCTGCTTCAAACACCTTAGAGTCTAAAAGACAAAGCAGATGTGTGAGGAAAACAAGTTGATTGGATGGAGAGTCAGAGAGATTTGGAAATTATAGGATGGGATAATTTGTAGTCAATATGAAGCAGTAATCACAATTCATGACCTGGCTGAGGGAAGGGAAAAAATAATCCAATTTGGCTCCTGTTCTTTTTATAAGAACGTCTGAGTCAGATGAATGAAGAATTGGGGATTTGGCTTTTAGGATCCATTTCTTACAAGTGTTACACAGAACTTGTGGCTAGAGTGATTGCACAAAAAATTGTGGACATCAGTATTTTCCTTCAAATAATAAAATTATATATCAGTATGTATGTATCTAATCAGAGCTTCACAAACCTTTAAATTACAGCATAGCCTCTTCATAAAGACGGAGCAAATGTGGTTAAGGACAGCCTATGCTAACTATTTGCACCTGCTTTGTTTGTTTTAACCACCTACTTACTTCTAACTTTTACAATTACTATAGTCATACTAGTAGAAAAGAACCTGGAAATCTATTAAATATGTCATTGTAACAAGTCACCCTCCCCAGCGCCATCTTCCTTGTTATACACACCTTATGTGGGGTGCCCTTGGAGTCCCCTTTAAGATACTCGTGCCCGCTCTCTACTTTTCTGCCACGTCTTGATGGAAATTATTATATTGATGTTCTTGTAAGCGGGAGACTGCCTATTGTATTTCGTATGTTGGGATCCTTTGCCTCCACGGGTCTTTCTCTAGCTAGGCCTCCCCATCTAAACCCACCAAGCAGGGTTCAACTCTGAGGCTCTAGCCTTTTTTTCCTTGTCTTGAGGCTCATGGCCCTCTTTTCTGCTCTGATCTGAAGTACAGCCTCCCTGGCCCCACAGCCAGGGGGTTGCAAGTTCAAGGCCGGGGAATGGCCATGAGGTCACATTGTCTCCACCAAAAAAAACCCAACCAAGTTGAACCTCAGGTGCCCCAGACCACCCTGGCCATTTAGGATCGTGCCCTCTGACACCGGCGTCAGTGCACCCACACTGGCACCGGGGCCTATGTACCCCGAATACTGCACCCATACTGGATCTGGGTCCCCACACTGTAGTGGGGTCCCAATGAGGCCTCCTCCTTCCCCAAATAGCCTCACCCAAACCGCCAGTGTTACTCAATAACAAAAAAATCTGAACAGTCCTGTTCATCGGCTATAACCACCACCAGGGCAATGTGATTAAAGAAGGCAGCATGCCAGCTTACAGTTTCTCAGGGGGTCATGCTTCTGCTCTCCCACCGTCTGCTACAGTCCTTCTTCTGTGGGTTGCTGCCACTTCTCCGGGAGTCCTCAGTAGTTCCCCTTCCTGCAGTCACTGGACCACTCTCCAAGGCTCTCCAGGGAGCCCTGGGATGCACTCCTTCCCCTTTGGCTACTGGCCCCTACTGCCACCCAGCTCAGGGTTTTTATAGTCCTGGCCTGCCCCCTTCCAGTCAGCTGACTAGCAGGCAAGGCTCAGTTTTTAAACCCCCCCTTACCAGCACACTGTGCCCAGAAAGTTCTGGCTTTAAAGGGGCTGACCTGCCTTCTGGTAACAGGGCTATGTTCCCTGTTACGATCAACTTGTAAATACAAAAATTGGCACTGAAAGAATAAATACACAGCTACAGTTAATACAGCATGTGCATTTTACACAGTCTTGTTTCATACATCATTTGTGTTATTTCTTTCCATTTTTATAAGATCTTTTAGTTTACTCAAATTACCAATTTTTCAATGTTACTGTCAACTTAAATATATTTCTAACTACATTATTTTACCAACTGCTATGTATGAAAATAATTTTTGAAAGCTGAAGTTTCTAAGTCACTTTGGCATTTTTGCTAAAATACCTGAAAAGACTTGGACTAAATCAATGGGGAAATTCCAACTGCTGTGTATTATGACACAGCCCACCTATGGAGGGTGGCTGTGGCACTTCCTAATGGCCACTCCTATCCCATCTAGTTTCTTGGCCCCTGCCTCATGCTTACCTGCTGTACCTTGATGTTGAATTAATATAATTATGGAAGGTGATGGCTAGAAAATTATATTAAGAGATTTGCTTTTAGGAATTGGCCTATAGATAAAGTAGATATGCATTAAAACAATGGTCCAGGGGAATGAAAAGGTTAATTGGTTTCTAAAATCCTGTTTGTGACAAAGTTTCCTTCAAGGCAGACACCGTGTCTGAAGCCAATGGACAAGTGGGCATACACAGGCTAGAAAATTGAAGATACGTACCACAGGATTCCCTGAAAACATGAACAGTGTATGTATAACATGAGAGAAGGTGGCATTAGGTCACAGTGGCCAACTGAAGAGCCCTTGGGATATCCAGTTTTGATGGATGGACCAAATTAGGAGGCCAGGGCATGCCCAAATTAAGACACCAGTAAGTGACCAAATTAAGATGCATGCATGTGATGAGTTTGTTCTAATAAAAGAACATGCTGACAGAACAGAATGGGGACAGTATGAATCACAGAGAAACCTATCAATGATGCCCAGAGATGAAGATTCATCAGAGGAGAAAAAGGATACAAAAGAAGGAATTTCAGAGCAGTCACTGTCCCCAAGGGGGGAACCCAGGGCCACCATGGACAAAGGGTGCACCACTAGCCTGTCTCACCCATACTACTGTGGGGCAGGGTGGGCCTCGGCCCTCAACCTCCAGGCTGCTGCCATCTGGCATTCAAGAAAGAACTACAGGGTAAAGCTCACATATGGCCAGACATACCTTGCCTCTGTGAGCCCTAGGACTGATAGATACAGATTCAGGAGGTTGGGGAGGGGGTAGAATTATTGTGTTTGTTTTTCCTGCATTATTTTTATCTGGTACCTCTGTGTATCAATAAAATTTACGTATTATTGAAGAGAAGAAGTTGTGGTCTGTCTGAGGGATTGGACCCACCCATAACAAAGTATCTGGGTCATAAATCCAGTGTCAACAGAAGGGTCCCCTCACTGCTCATCACTGGACAGCCATATTATGATCCCAATCCCTGATCAAGGCATTGTTATGACTCTTGGCTCTGGGCTTACTGGTCCTGCCTCAGCGTGTTGCTCCACCCTGCTTATCCTTAGGCCACCTGTCTGCCTATTGCTTGCATTCTAACCTGACCAGGGCTCATGAACTTATTCCTGCCTCCCCTCAATAGGCTACGCTGTGAGGGCACCTACCCTCAAGACCCTCACTGTCACCTGACCCTGACAGACTACACTTTCAGGCCTTAGCTTGCATTGGATCCCTGACCCTGTCTCTGCTTTAGCCTCTCCTGTGCTTCAGTCTGGTTTCAATCCCACCCAGGCTTTAGCTTCTGCAGCTCACAGGGCTCAATCAGGGGTTCAGCCCCCTAGCATGGAGTACCTCCCAAGCACTCCACCCTCCACCTACCCCTAAAGACACAATCCAAGTCTCCAGTACAAATTCAAACTCAGTAATGGAAAAAATAAAACTATAATACAAAATTACTTATCTCTCAGAATTCAGCAAAGCTCTATCCTTTTACAGGGCCAGGGCCAGGGCCAGGGCCAGGGCCAGTCTGAGCTTCTAGCCCTAGGCTCTGGCTTATGCACCTCCATCTCCTCTCCCTTCTGGTCATCTGACCTGGCCAGAGGATAGCAAGGTCCAAGTACTGTTATTCATCTCTATCGACAGCCTCCAATTCCTCTGCCTGCAGTTGAGTGTTGTGGCCCTTTTTCCTGGGCTGTCTGCCCCTGCTGTTCTTTTGCAGCTACAGCTCTGATGGCTCTCACTTCTAGTACTCGAGTTGCTCACTTACCTACGCATGAGGAGCCTGACTTGAGTTAGGTCAGGTTCACCTGCTACCATAATTTACAGTAGAGAGTACTATCTGTGAATTTAACACAAAGTGCTGGGTTGCAGTTCAATAACCTGGAAACCTGTAGGCTTCCAGTGACTTTGGCCAGAAGAGTACCTCAGAGAGGTTACTGTTACTCCTACCAGAGGAAATGGGGCCAAAAGCTTGTGCAACAGAGATCTTCTCTAACATAAGGTAGATGGGACTCTGCTCTTTAACCCTGGTTGGCAGCCAGTCTAGGAAGGGACCCCTAATAGACAGACAAATGGATGATCTCCTTTGCTCTGGCAGCTCCTGCAGCCAAGCTGTTTCCAAATGTACTGGGACCTTCCTTTCCTTTGGATTAAACAAGCAAGGCCAAGAAAGGGGCACTGGTTTAACCCAGTGTCTCTATATATGCTGTCCAGGTTTTTTGTGCTCTGGAGAGGTTACTCCAGCTTCACTTTATGTTTGAAGCAGGGATTCAACATGGGAGGCAGAAGGGTGCTACAGGTTGCCTCTGGTGGTAGGAGGAATGATCATATCTCATTGTTCAGCTATCATCTGCCTAAAGCTGAGAAGCTTTCAGCCAGTAAGGTGCTGATCTGCCACTGTCTGCCTGCTCCAATGGGTGCCTGGAACTAAGAGCAAACTTAAAAAGCAGATTTCATCATTGCCCCAGACAAAAAGAAAGAGAAAATCAATTCTTCACATTTCAGCATGGAGTGTTAGGACCATGTGTACTGGCCTGACTGACAATCTTGTTAATATCTCTGTTGTTGATGAGACAGCAGTGATAGATTCAATAGGCTGAGCACTGGCATTGCACCACTGCAAGAAACATGCCTGGCCTCAGGTGGCTTATTCCCAGAAAAATACTAAATATTCTTTTGGCAAGGGAAAGCTGCTGAAGATACACATGAACATTGTTTCAAACAACAAATCTCCACTATGTTCTTAAAATTAGTGATAATTCATTGAATGGTTCTGAGATGACCCTCATACTTTGCCTTTATACTTCAGAAGGCACAGTCACCTTAGTGAAGGCCTACAGTCCAACACTCTAGTCTTCTGCTGAGGTTAAAGGCAAGTTTTACAAATAATTGGCTAGCGTTATCTGCAAGTTTCCAAACACTGAGAACTTATATCTCCTTAGGGACTTCAGTGCCAGGGTGGGCTAATTAGTCTGGTGGTTGCTTTGTTGGCCCTGTCCTTCTGATCAGCCTATTGCTGGTTTAGGAGGCAGCTTGCTTGGTGCAACATAGTGTGCTTTAGGAGTCTGCTGCTGGCCACTATGGGTTTATGGCCTTGATATGGCCTTAGCTATTTTAACTTCCCGGGCTTTTAAACACTGAGCAGAGTACCTTCTACTTACCTACTAAAATATGGGTCTAATCATTCCCTCCCTGTTCTTTTTGAAGCGTTTTGTTTAGCAATACGGGAGAAAAACACCTTTTTTAATGTATGTAACTACTTATTGTTACATGACACAAATGTCAAAAGGACAATATCTGTGTAGCACAAGAAACTACATTTAACTTCATTTTTGAAGTTAAAAAGTTTTTAATTGGTGGTTCCCATTTAAATAAAACAGCTTAGTTAACACCAAATAATCATGGATGGGGGACATAGATGGCATTGTATCAGAACCTTAATGAGTAGGGATCTTTGTGAAATTCTCTTTTTGTTCATGTAATCAGTCTTGTTCTATAATAGTTGTTTCCCTTTTCTTACAAATCTGCCACCCCCCTGGCCCTGCTCCTTCCCTCCCCACACCCCAGAAATGTTCTTCTATACTATGTTATTGCTCATAATGTGCTTATGTCTATGAACAATGCTATAGAAGACCTGCCTGGAACAAACAAATAAGCATTTTTTTTTTCATTTTTAAATTGAACATATAGCTTAAAATAGCAGAACAGATGGAAGTAATTTTATTATGAATTCATAAATACGGTGTGATCAAAGGCATTGCTAGTGAAGTGGCTGACAAGACTGACTATGTGGTTTTTTGCCACTTGAGAAAGTTCTAACAGCCCAACCAGAGTCTTTAATTGTTTTAAAATTATGTTCTTATTCTGTTTCGGTTATCCATTATGGTCTGTCACTATTTCCTATAGTGAACTGCCAAAATATGGGCAAAATACTTAGCTGAAATAACTCAGCATATCTCCACTGATTTCAACAATGTTATGACAATTTATTCCAGTTGAAGTTCTGGCCTTATATTTTGTCTTCTTTCCTTGTTGTCCTTCTGTCTTCCTTTCTTTCTTAACTGAGTTCCTATTCAGCAGTTTGTAGGTTTCTCTTTAAAGATATAATAGAAACTCCTATGATATTGGAGCCCGGTTGTCTGAGGTCATTTAAAACCACTTCACATAGTGTGGTTAGTTGGCCTGTAGGATTAGGCTAAAACCACGTTTAAACCTAGTTTGGGAACCATATTTTAGTTTACTTTCAGACTAGCAGGTTGACTAGGATTTGAAACCAGGTAGTATAAACTGGCCTTAAAACTGTGTTTTGGTTTCTTCTAATACACAAACATAGATCCAAAGCTTGTTTAGCTTATTAAAACACTGTGAGTGTATCCAGACAAATGCAGATTTTTTTCCCAAGTTGTAGCAGCAGAACACTTGACCCCAGGAAATGCCCCTGCCATGCACACTCTGCTGGGTGGCAGGTTTCACTTGGGTGGGGTATGGGATGCTTGGGTCAGCAACTGTGCTGGTCCCAGAAGCCTTATCTGAGATCCTGGGGGCCTCCCAGGGCTGCAGCTGTGGCACGAAGCCTGGCTGGCAGCCAGAGTGTGGCTCCGGCTAGCCAGGCTGCAGTTATGGGAGAAGCATGCTGCTGCCATGTGCACCACCCTGCTTTTGTTTGGCACATGTTTTTTACCCTGGGATCTTCTGGTGTCAAAACCTACTACAAGGTAGTAGCACGGGGAACACCTGCATGTGTAGTGTGTGGTACAGCAGATGGGTCTGTAGCACTACATACCCCATGTTCACACTCATCTGAACGCAGCGTGTGGGTCCAAGAGATATTCTGTTGTGAATGGTTTAAATCTATTTTTATTCATCATTTTTAAATACCTCATGCTTCTTTAATGACAAAGAATAGTTTGCAGTTAATAAATGCATTTTTGATCAATGGAAAGAAACTATCACCCAATTTGGATTGTAAACTTAGGTATCTAAGTCTAGGCCAGACCTAAATAAAACTTTGGTCTCGTTTTTATTTTCCCCAGAGGTTCTAAACATCTGCAGCTCCTGTTAATTGCAGTAGAGACTGTGACTGTTCTGCAACTTTGAAAATCAGGCAACTTCATTTTTTAAAATATAGCTTTAGGTGCCTATTATTGTGCATTTAAATGTAAAGTTTTGGCTGTGATTATGGAGTGCTAATATACCCAATAGTGCAGATATACCAGGGTTAAATCAAACTCTGAAAATGATTGTGAGTCATTGTTGTTTACTATCCTTCAGAGACTTTCAGATCTAATGTATTCAATTTACAGTTAAAATTCCCTTAATTTACAGCTCCATTGACTTAGTTGGGGATCAAAATTTGTCTCCCCGCCTCCCCCACATATTATCATCAGAATTTTTTTTTTCAGGAGAGACTATGTACTCAGTTTAGTTATCCGTCCCATTACCTTCAGATTATGTCTTAGTCACATCCTTCAGATTATGCTCTTAGTCACATCCTTCAGTCCAGTTCCTTCAGTAAAGAAATACAAGTATAACTGATTTGAATCAAACACAAATAATTCTACTGATGACACGAAGGAAGGACAAAATACAATTCTCTTTAGTTGAGTTGGGTCTGCAGGGTTAATAGGAGTAATGCATAGTAGCAATTTACCATTGACATGAGGGTAAGAGAATATGACTTTGAAAACACCCTGCATAAAGGGCTTAGTACAAACTGGGTGTGTCTATATGTGCCCCTACAGAACTGTTGTTACTGACCTGTCATTTAATACTTCCTTTTGGAAGTAGTGAGGAAGTGTGTTGCTACAGCGATGTAGCTGCAGCTTCATGGTTTGTGCCCACCAAACGCTACATCGCCGTAGCATGCTGCTTCCATGACATAGCATCACGTGTAGATGTGCCCACTCTGTTGAAGTCAATGGAACGATTAACAAGGATTTGGGTGGCTTTGTATTTGCCCTAGGGTTTGTTAAGTAAGCAGGTACCAATTTTGTAGTCCACTTTTCAAATAAAGCTACAGTTCTTAATCACATTGTTTAGTATTTTTCAAATAACATGATACCATATAATTTATCCTTGACTGTCTTGACATATATAGAATCTCATATATATACTTTCATGTTCTATTTTGTGTATGCCAAACAAAGTTGTGGTGTATTTATCCAGTGTATGTTATTATTCAGGATTTGTTCAATTCTGTGGTTAATGTGATTTTTTTTTTTGCTCATATGTTAAAATAAATCATATCACTTCATTCTTTCCCAAAATATTCCAGCCAGTTTTTGTTTGTCTGTCTACTAGTGGACTAGTGCTTATTCTACTGGAAAGATAAACTGACACTTAATGGTGGGAACATAGCACAGTGATTGACTGGAGGCTACTAAAACAAGATACTTGGAGAAGAACAAGGTTCAGCTGTGTTAGTCAAGCAATTTAGGAAGCACACTGATGGTCAGATGCATTTAATGATGTACAAACTGCCAATCCTGATTTTTCAGACTGAAATGTGACTGAAGCATGCTGCTTATGGAAGAAAAGTCTTCTTCCTATGCAATGACTAAAAATGAAGCTTACTTGAAGAAACCATTCAAAACCCCAGGAATGCGTTTGTTTGGGGTTGTGCTCACAGAGTTGAGAGAACACTCAAATTATTTAGATTAATACACACACAATGAGCAAACTTTTCTTTTCTTATCTGTGCTCAGATTTCTTATCCATACTGAAGAGCTTTATTGCAAAATCTGTAGTCTTTAGGCAGGTGGAATGGCAGTTCTTCATGCCTAAATGGTGCAAACCTTGCAGAACTAGCTGACTATCAGAACAGAAGTGACAGTTCTTTTAATTATTGTTAATATGCACATCCTCGCTCTGGGTGTGCATGAACTACAAGCATTCAGGCTCAGAGGCTGCTTGCTTTAACATCACCCCTGCTATGTTTCTCAGGGATAAAAAGTGATGAGTGCTTCTTGTTTCTTTACACTTCTCAATCTCCTCAGTGCAAGACAGAGTAATGTGGTTCATTTTCACTTTGGTTTACAAACCCTCTTAAGCGCCTTCCTTCAAGGAAAGTCTGTCTTCCTATCTGTTGTTTTCTCTTTGCTCTTTTTCTTTTCCTCTTTTTGTTAGGGCTCTAGCTCCAGTTCATTTATATCTGCACCATGCGATTCCATCGTTTTGGGGTTATTATACATTAGTTCTGACCTTACTCAGAATTAAAGTGTCAGACCGTATTTCAGTTCCAGTCTGAAAAGTATCATGTATGAAAGTTGGTTCTTACAGTCCTCATTAGGCTCTGACTTAGAGCACAATTCTACTCTCTTTGCAATCAAGTATCCAAGTCAATAGACTCCTGTTTGTCAGAGACCCTAGCAGGCAGCCCAGCCTTGGTTCTTTTCCTATTCCCACCTGTGGCAACAGCCTCCAGGCCAGTCAACAATTATGACCCAGTCTGCTGTGGCAAGCCTCCTCGTTCCTGCATTCTGGCTCTCCTAGCTCCTGACCCTGGTATGGCTCTACTCTCAGACTTCTCCCTGTAGACTGTCCTTTGGATTTGGTAGCTTAGCATCTGATTTCTGGACCCTGACCCTGACCCTGACCTGTGTTCTGAACTGTCTTTCTTACAAACTTCCAAGGATGGAGATTTCACAACCACTCTGTAGTCTGTTCAAAAGCTTAACTACCCTCAGAGTGAAGGTTTTCCCTAATATCCAACCTAAATTTCTACTGCTGCAATTTAAGACCGTTACTCCTTGTCCTCTCCCCTGTGACCATAGAGGATAGTCTATCCCCATCCTCTTCTGGTATTTGAAGGCTGTTATCAAGTCTTCCCTTAGTTTTCTCTTCTTCAGGCTATAATTCCAGTTTTTTCAACTTTTCTTTATAAATTATATTTTCTAGACTTCTAATAATTTTTTTTTGCTCTCTGCTGAATCCTTGCTAATTTCTCCATGGCATTATTGAAGTGAGGCGTCCAAAGCTGGAGGTAAGGCCTCACTCCAGATGAGTCTTGGCTAACGTAGTGCTAAGTACAGTGGAAGAATTACATCTCTTGCCTTGAAAACAACACTCCTATGTTTGCTACTTGGGGTTTTTTGCCATAAGAACATACTAGTGACTTATATTTAGGTTATGATCCAGTATAACCCCCAGACTGTTTTCTGCAGTACTGTGGGCTAGCTAGTTAATCCTCAGCCCATCTTGTGACATTCCAGGGCTCCTAAGGTTGACTGATCAATCAATGAGGCCTTCCATGACCTAATGAAGGCAGTTTGACAAATCCCAGCCACTTGCCCTCTGATTGTTAGAGGGTGGATAAGAAATAGAAAATAAAAGTTCTCTCTAGAGGAGGTGAATATTTCTACAATTATCCTGTACCCTTTTCCTGGTGTTGATTCCTGCCAGTGAGAAGATAATGCAGAGGAAAGAGCCTGCACACTCACACCAGGTATGATTTCTGCATCTATAGCTGCATCCCCACATGCAAGCATGTGTCTAGACATGTCTACATGTCTATGGCTGCATCCACACATGCAGGCTCCCAAGTGGATCCCCCATGGTGAGGCACAAAGAGACAAAGGAACTGCCAGCCCAGGGCTGCCTGCTTCCCTGTTTTGAGGCACAGTGCGCCCCAGCATGGGGGCTCTGCAGCACATGGATATCGGGGAGCAGGCAGCCCTGGGCTGTCTACTCCCCTGTCTCTGCATTTGTCCTGGTGCATGCTCCCCCTTGCCAAGGCAAACATGGAGACAGGGGAGCAGGCTGCCTGCTGTCCCATCTTTGTGCACTGCAGAGCCCACCTGCTGAGGCACACTGCACCCAGCCAGCTGCTGGGGCACAGCATGCATCAAGACAGGGGAGCATGCAGCTCTGGGCTGGCTGCTCCCACATCACCATATGCCACTTCCCAGCTGGCTGGGGCACGGGCTGCCTCAGCACAGTGGTTGCCTACCAGCTATCCCTGAGCTGAGGCACCCTGTTCCCCAGCAGCACCCCCGCCAGCACATGAAGCTTGGTTGGAGCATCATGCTGGGAGCTGGGCATAAGCAGTTTGCCCACAGCAAGACATTGTCCCCCACAACAAAGTGCACATGCAGGGGTATGCACTGTAGCACAAAGTAGTGGCACAAACAATAAGCTCCTGAATTTATTGCTGTGCATTAATAAGTATATGTAGATGTGCCCTCAGGGTGCATGTACATGAGACATTTCCTGCAGAGCTGACTAATTAGCCTGTAGACTAGCCCCATACTGAAGCACCCTTGTGCCCTAGCGAGTCCCTCCACAGCACAGTGAACCTGGTCAGAGTAGCCCTAGGCTGGCAAGTTGACCTCTGTTGTCCTCTGCCAGTCAGGGCTGTTCTGACCTGGCTCAATGTGGTGCTGTCTGGGCACATGGGTAAGTGGTGTGCCTAGGAACTTCCCCGGAGCAATAACTTCCAGAGCAATAAGCTCTGGAGTTTATTGCTGCACATTAATGGCATGTGTAGATGTGTCCACCAAGACTGAGAATGCCCTGCTCTTTGGTCACAGCAGGAAGAACTTAACTAGTTCCTGTCTAGAAAAGTGAATCATATAATCAACTGGTCCCAGTAGTGACAATCATTTGAAGGAGAAAAATTATGTTCTAGTAACTTAAGATCTTTATGCTGTGCTATCCATATACATATCCACATCTTGCCCCCCCCCACCCTCCGCCCCACTTCTTCAGAATTGGATATAGTATGAGACTGCAGCTGAAGGAAAACCAAGGAGCCATAACTGCATGCCCCCTTTTCCTTATCTCTTTGGCTCAAAGCCTGAGGCGGTGCAGTGCCATGATGTACTGTAGGGGTACTGGTAAAGCAAGAAATCCCACCATGTTAGTAGACCACAAAAAGAACTCCAGTTCTTGGTAAGTAACTACTTTGTTTTTGCATTTCTTAAAGTAATAATTTAACTTTAAGGTTGATATTAACATTATGAAGAATTACTAATTGCATGCAAATTCTGAAAGACTTACTTTTTCTTTTGTTAAGAAAAGAAAGGAAGAGTTTGATTTCAGTTCACCACTACAGTGTGTGTTAGGATATTGACTCCTTTACAGCATGATTTCAGATGCATCTTTGTGGATAGAGAGAGGTAGTTAGCCATGCTAACCTGAAATCAGGCAGAAAGCAGGACAGGGTGACACCTTATAGACCAAGTGGCTCAGAAAGGCATACATTTTCATAGCCAACAGCCTGATGCTAGCCTATCACCTTCAAAAGCTTATGCCTCTCTGAATCAGTTAGTCTCTAAGATTGCACTCTGACCAGTCATCTATGTGCCTAGAGTTTATATTGGCTTCCCTGCTTAGCATGTATGAATTTGTCAAGGTCAATCCAGAGTACCAAGGTCTCTTCATTCATGACATATCCTAGTTGATTTGGATCCACTACATGGGGCAAACCACGTAAGTTGAGATACCTACGTGGCTGTCCATACAAAATCAATTTGGATCTAGCTCTGTAGTTCTTCATAGGTATTAATCCAAAAAGGTTTTATTAAAACAAAGCAATTCATTACTTCACTTATTTTTTCCTTCCTCCCCATTTTCTAGGGTGAATTTCAGTGTTTGCCAAATACTTTCAATAAATCATGTCTGGCCAGTGTGTTGTCTGAAGACTGTTCACTTATCCTAATTTTAGTGCTTGACTAGCTGGTTATACCAGTTCTGTTCCCTACTTGGATAAATTAAACTTCTTCTAGTAGACACTAGGGAGTAATGAAAATGCACTTATAGAATTATTTTACTACTATTTTAACTAATTACTATCCTTCATGAAACTGTTGGAATTCATGACCACTTTCAGACTGAGCCAGTTGTTTCCCACATCCTTGTGAATAATAAATATTCACTAACCTGTTAAGTACTGAAATACTGGCAAATTGCTTTTCACATGTGACCAGCCTTAAATACTAGTGATAAATTACTAAAATAACTAACCTTGTGTGTATATTATGATTAATGATGAGCAGAAACCATAAAGACTCAAGAGGGTTTGTATGTTAACGTAACAAAGCTTCTGGGGTCTGGGAATGAAAGTTAAAATAGGATTAACCAGTACTGAAAATATAATAGTATTGCCTACTATAAGATGAGTTGTGAACAGTTGAAGATTAGATTTATCATAGTATTTTCTTGTTATGACTTAGCTCCTCGTCAGAGCCAGGAAGTGCAAGGTTGCACAAATATGCTAAAGACACTATCACTACCACAACATTTAAAAAAAAAATGTTGAACATCATTATCCTGGGTTGGATTTTTTTTTAATTTAGTTTTATTTCAGTTTTTAATAAATGCAAATGAGGATTCTGAATATTTATCATTACATAGTTTACAAGAACAAAATCACGTTATTAATTTATTTAAAATTTAACCCTAAAGGTGCTCAGTGTCCAAAGTTATTCCCTTTCTGTTGCCTTGGGCTTTTGTACTACTCATGTGTCTAAAATGGAAAATAAAAAAAGTCTTATTCAATAAACAGCAGACCTCATACAGACATCAGTGATTTGGCATCACCCAAGTTACTTAATACTTTCTTGAGGTTCCTTCTATTTTTCACAACTTACTGTTCATATTAACTTTATCTCTTGGCTTCTAATATCTAGACTTACCTAGCCTATGGCATTAAACGGGCTAGGATAAGTCAGAAGATGTTGAGACCTGCATTCTGTTTTATTAATTCTGACTGAAGACAGATCACCAAAGCAAGGAGAAGCTACAAAGAACTTTAGAAATGATTGATGTGGTTTGTATCCACATAACTATATGCTAGTGGCAAGACCAGGTAATATAATGTTAATAGTGGACTACTGAAATGAGAAAATAATTATATAGAAGAAGGCAAATGTCTTGCATTTCAAAGCCTGTCTAATTCTATCCCAACTATGCAGTTAGTCCAATAAAAAAAACCATCCTAAGAAATCCTTGCCTCTAGGGTAATTCCTGGACCAACATGGCTACAATATTACTTTAACACTTTATAAAAGAAGGGATATTTGTTTCTCTCCTGGCCCCCTATCTTAGTGAGAGAATAGATAATATGACCCTGAACTTCAGGTCCATTGAAGCTGTACATGCAGAACCTAAGATTATGGGTGCAAATGTCATTGTGTCTTACTTTTGTGCTCTCAGGTTTCCACATGCTATGAGAAACCATGTTAGCCTCAAGTGCAAGTTACAGGAGCCCTGAATTAATTCTTGTAACAGTACACTCAGATCCTCAAATACAGAACCCATGAAACACCCCCATGAGTGGATCTAAGATTTTGAAAAGGAGGGTTTAGGTGGTGTGGTGCAGCACCACATATAACAGTGCATACTTTTATCAAGTTAAAAAGAAACTAGAATCTTTACTAACAAGCTAGTGGCATAGGGCTATATTATACAGTTTAATGCTGGGGCAAAACAAATATAAATTTGTTATATCACCTGCTGTATTTACTAGAATTTAAAATGTCCCTTAATTTAAAATGATGCCCCAATAATTAGATTCTATTCATATAAAATGTATAAATGTATAAAGCTGTTATGTTTCCGTGCATACAATCTAATTATTGAATTATTGGAGGGTCATCTTTAATTCATCCCCCGCACTGCTGTGTTGGGGGGGAGTTGTCAAGCAGCTTGACCCCTCTGCTTGTGCCTGCTTCCCTGCCACCTTTGCCCCCTGCCTGCCCCCTAGCCCTAAGCTCCCCCTTCCCCTTCCACCTCTGCTCCCCATTCTGCCCCTTCCACCAATTTCTTCTTTCCCCTGCCCCCTTCCCTCCAGCCTCTGATTCCTGCCACCCCCAGCTTCTGCTTTCTCCTTGCTTCCCCTTAGCCTCTGCTCCCCTCGCTCCCCCTTCACCCCCAGCCTCTGCATCCCCCCATTTCCTTCCCCCAATCCTCTGTTGCTGCTGTCAGGCAGTTGGTTTTAAACTTTGATGAACCAGGAATCAAAGGGGCAGCCACTTCCCCCCGATCCTCCCCTGGACACCCCCATGATGAGAAGAGGAGGAGGGGGTGGATTGGCTAGGTTTATTGTCAGGTATGGTTTCTTCGGTGTTAGGAAAAGTCCTGACTGCTCTATCCTGGCAGCTTTATAGCCCTCTGCTCTATTATTTTTCCATAGTCACAGTGAAAGCTTGTCATTTTCAAGGGGTGCCTTGGAAACCTCGAGTCTAAAGAGGCTGAAAACCATTGCTCTAAGGGGTATGAAGTTTATATAAAATTGTTTTTGTCTTCTTCTGTCCTGGGCTGTGGCTGAATAGACTCTGACCTATTATCTACAGTTTGCAGCCTTGAATCTCTTTCTCTAGTTTCCTGCTCCCTTAGAATAAACACATTGTATTTAATGCTTTTTTTTTAATTAAAAAGAAAGTAAAGGGATAAACTTGGTATAGAGAGGACTGCTAAATTCACGCCTATTTTTTCCACATTATTTGAATTCTTCCTCCACATTTACACAGTTTGTGACCCACTGAAGACGCATTTTGATGATAACTGGGTGTGTCTACACATTCATTAATGTGCCTTATGTACTTCATATTTAGTTTAGTACTTGCTCAATGAAGTAATAACTAAATATGCAGTAACTAAAGTTACTGCGCAGTAGCGTCAGCATACTTTTTCATGATGCTTACTATGCATTAGCCTGATAACACTGTGCAATATGCTATTAGCACAGTTTTTAACCACTTCACTGTGGCACAGTGTCATTAGGCTAATGCACAGTTAGAGTCTTGTGTAGATGTGCCCACTATATCTGCAGACAGTCCCAAAACATCATCCCTTCAGTGTATGCCATTCAGTATGATCAATTTTTTAAAAGTGATTTTGATTAGATGAACACGTTTTCCTATTCCAAGCCTGTATCACTCTCCCTCCCCAAAACCCAACAAACAAACAAGATGCCCCAAAGAGTCTTTGACCACAAGAAAAGAGATATGAAAAAGGCTCCATGAAATTCTCAAGGGATTTTATTATGACTTCTTTATGAAAGAAACATATCTTTCCATGTCACATTTATTGATGTATAGGTTCAAAACCCTCATCATTTAACACAAATGCCTGTTGCTGTGCCAGTTGCACCTGCTTAGGATCAGGCTGATGGAGTGGTTTGTTTCATCTCCTAGGAAACAGTAGAAAAATAACCTTCCTAAAGTATTTCATAAATAAGTTTTTCTTATGTCACACTCTTGGTTTGAAAGTCTCAGTTTCTATTTATCACCTAAAGGATGTTATAATTTTCAACATGTGAAGTAAGCATAACTAACTGTGATACTGGTAAACATTACTGGTAAATATTATTTGATGCATTGACTGATTCTATCGTCTAATCTCATAGACAAAGCTCGTAAACAGAATCCCAAAGGAAGCATTTGTGCTTCTGCCATTTATGATAAAGAAAAAGATTGTTTTGCAAGCTTAATACATACATGATCATGTACATTTAGCTTATTATTTGCATGCCTATAATGCAAATAAAGAGCTGAGTATATTGCTTCTGACTTGAAACAATGATTTATTAAATAATGGTTTGTTAATATTATTTCATTTTATTGGGGATACTAAGTCTAACATCAAGATGACATTGATGCTGATAGGATTAGAGTTGGAGGATTTGTTGCCTTTTATTCTTCAGTGGAGGTTAAATAAAGCTTTTCCAGTTTTTGGTGGTAAGAGAATATGATGTAGATAACAAAATATGTTAGAGGCTATGTGGAAAAACTAGACATTTTCTGTTGCTTTTGTACCTATTTCTTTCAGGAAATTTGGACTAGGTCTTCTGAGATCTGAATCTTTATAACTCCATTTATTTCAATGGAGTTGTACTGATTTACATCACCTGAGAAACTGGCCCTCTATTAGAAAATTTTAGTACAATGTGATTGTGCGGGCTGGGCACTCACCGGGCCCTTTTTTGTGCTGCACGCGGGCTGTGGCCAGCAGCCCGGGCACGCGGGGTCGGAGAGAGGGTCGCGACAAGCTAGAATTAGGCACAGACTCGTAGCGGTAGTTTTAAAGATTGTTTACTTACACCAGAGATGGTCGTGGTGTAGGTTGGAAAACTTGCTTGAGTTGCGGTTACAGACAAAGACAACACGAACGGTCACGTGAAGTTTGCTAGGCTCCACGGAAACAGAGCTCCGGATGCTCTGGGTGAGCGCGCCACCAAAATCGGACTCGTAGATACGTCTTATAATTTTTCCGCTCGAAGACGGGAAGAGGTGGGCGATGGATTAGGTCGCCAAACTCCTCTGAATCTCACACAGGGGTCTTTACTTTCCTGCCATGTACCCAGAGTCCCCACGAGATGGATGTGGAGTCCTCTTCGGCTTGGGCGGAAACCGCTCAAGCCTCTTATACGGCTAACAGGCCAATCGTTAGCTGCCACATGGGAATAATTTAGAACTAGCCAATAGCGGGACACAAATTTGCATGCGGGTGGCGGGAACTCTTTTGCACCGTGCATTTCTCTTGCAACTTGAGCAATGCACCCTGCAAAAGAAGCTGTAAATAGGCGGGAAACTTGTCCTTGCACCGGAGTTTTCCTCCGCAGCAGAAAACTCCACCATGCAATGAAGTTGCAACTTGGCGGGGATAATTCTGGTGCCGAAGCACACACAAAATCATACCTTTGGGTTATGACATCCCCCCTTGCTGAAGGCATAACAGAATTATACTTCATGCTCATCGCTCAGGTCATCAGTAGCTCTGTTAATGGCTCGTGAAACTAAACGAACATATACAAAATCAGCTAACATAAGAAATTCGTCCTCAAGGGATCGAATTAAATAATAACCAGCACACACAAATATACACATAATTATGTTCATGATAAAAAACTGAACGATCAGGGCTTCAGTGGGCGTCATGGCGGAGTCGCGTATCAGGCCTTTATTTCTTTCGGTGATGTTGTCCTTCTCGGGGCCTCTTTTCCATTCCAGATCTGCAAAAGAACTTTCTTAAAACAGTTATTTCACTAATATTTACAAAACCTATACGGAGCCGCATGATAAAGTTGTTACTATTAAACTCACTATTACTATTAAACATATAATACAGATATATAAACATGATTCTAATCTAATCAGCCTTTTGGTACACTCAACAACTCGACAAAATTGTCGAGGAGTCATCATCCAAGTCTCCTAGGTAGTGAAAACCTAACTCGTAGGCCAGTTGCCATTGTCCCGCATCCCCCCAAATCCGAAGCTTTCGCTTATTGAGTCCAGAACGCTGCAGGAGAAATCCAAACATGTATCGCTCCTCTTTTGTTCTCTGGTGTATCACTGGATGTTCGGACTCACGGTGTCTTATGTTTTGAGACTCTGTCAGACGTTGAGGTTCCTGATCGCTGGACAACTTTGGCTCCATTAGGATACGCAGTCTTGGCAACTGACGAAGGAGGTTGCTTACGGGGCCCCCATTGGGTTCAGCATAATTTGTAAAACACCTGTGTTTTTTTGCCCATAAATCTCGAGACAACTGTCTATACTGTGGATGGTTATCGGAACAGTTCCAGGGTTCCGCAGGTGATGGTGAGGCCACGGTCGTATTCGCTGGAGTGATGTTAATCCCAGTGCACATGCTCTGGGGTTCCAGGGACAATACGAAACTCCAATGATGGCCAGCATAAGCTGCTCTGCACTGGTATGCTCTGGCCGTCCGTCATGCCATGCGTGGGCCTTTTGTTCGATCAGTCCTGCTACAAGCGCTGGAATCAGAATAGGCCAGTGGACGTTAATCGTCACCATGTCGATGTCAGCAGCATGTCCTCTACTCCATGAGGCTTGTCTGACCAAAAAGCTTGCTTCTTCTTGGTTTAAGAGGTCGGATCCAAGTTCCACGACCAAACATCCCAACCACACTGCCAGAGATTCCTCAGGTTGAATTCTGGATTCTCTACACAAATCTTGCAGCTCGGTTCTGGAGTGAGCGTAATAGGTGGTAGCATGAACTATGTTCGGTGGCTTGATGACTCGGCTGGTTGATGCTGTAGGCTGATCAGTTTCTCTTTGAGTCGTTGCTGTTGTTATTGTAGGGGTCATTGTTTTTGTTACAGACAGGAGGGGCGGATGCACTCCTCCGCTTGACTTTTCCTTTCGTCGGCAAGAGGGCATGGT
>NW_005842157.1:0-20662 GCF_000455745.1 Alligator sinensis | reverse complement strand
TCGTACCGTAGGGCCACCCTCTCATCCGCGGTGCGTCTCTCTGTTCTTGGATCTTTGCGGAGCTCGCGCCCCCTTAATCTAGACATCACCGCGCCAGGGGAGAACCAGTTAACTGGCAACAGCTCGTCACTCTCCCAAACACATCGCCGGCAATGAGCACACTCCCGGGTGAAAGCTGGGCTCGGTTCGCCCGCTGGGTTGGGTCCGGCGAGGGACACAGTATCGAGGGGCCTGAACAGGACCCGCTCGTCGCCTATAATACACCCGAATGCCGCGGGGAGCAAACACACTTCTTTCTCCCTCGGGGCTCCGTCCTCGGAGGGTCCCTCGTCTCCCTTTAGCGAAAAGCGTCCACTGATATATTTCTCACCCGTTCCGCCCGCCTGGTGGTAAGCGATATGCGCTTCCAGCTCTTCAAAACTTTTCACCTGGCGCTTGCCATCACGCCAAGGGCAGTTCCTAACTAATTCTAGCTCCAGCGAAATCTCTCCCGATCCCATCCTCGTCGCCATGTGCGGGTCGGGCATGCGCCGGCCCCTTTTTCGTGCTGCACGCGGGCTGTGGCCAGCAGCCCGGGCACACGGGGTCGGAGAGAGGTCGCGACAAGCTAGAATTAGGCACAGACTCGTAGTGGTAGTTTTAAAGATTGTTTACTTACACCAGAGATGGTCGTGGTGTAGGCTGGAAAATTTGCTTGAGTTGCGGTTACAGACAAAGACAACACGAACGGTCACGTGAAGTTTGCTAGGCTCCTCCGCAGCAGAAAACTCCACCGTGCAATGAAGTTGCAACCTGGCAGGGATAATTCTGGTGCCGAAGCACACACAAAATCATACCTTTGGGTTATGACAGTGGTTTAATCCTTTTTTAGGGTAAATCCCCATTAATTTTGATTTTGAACCAATATTTGTATTCATCTGTGTTGTTTAAATGGAAGTACAAATAAATAAAAAGACATTTCATCTCCTTAAAATTGCATATTCCATTACCAAAGCTCAATAATTTTCTGGCATTTAGTGCCCATGACTGTACTGATTTTTCCCTCTTTATACGAATACTTGACAACTTGATTGAATAATGGGGATATTTGATCATGGATTTTAAAACTGCAGTTTAAATCCCATGTTCAGAAATAGGTACAGATTGTTTGCCAATCTAGAACTAGGTACAGATTGTTTGCCAATCTGGAACACATTAAGTAAAGTTTTCATATGAGTTTGGTTAAATCAAGCATTCAATTCAAGTTTCAAAGGCAGATAAATAAATAGTATTGTAGTTTAATTGGGGAAACAAAGATTTTATCTAAAAGCCATCTAGGTGGAAGTTTCTTTTATAAGAATTACCTCCTGTTTTAATTAGAAAGCTACACTGATACCTGTAGGTTCCTCAAACATATGGATTTTGATTACTTTAGTAAGGAAGCCAGCTGTGTGCTGTAGATCTGTTGACAAAACATTTGTTTGTGCAGTACCAGCCTCCAGTTCTATAGGCCCTGGCTCCAGCTATTGAGAGATAGATACTCTTTTCTAGTGATATAAGTAAGCAAAACCCGATGGCCAAATTTACACACCACCACCATCTCTTTTAAGCATCATATAGTTATGCCACTTCTTCAAATGATGGGAGAAATCCTGCTTGTGGAAAAATAGAAAATTTGAATCACTTCACTGGAAGCATGATTTTGCCCTATCATCTTGGAGATCTCTTCTGTCTTGTCATTTTATCTAAAAGCTTGAAAAGAAAAAACAAGTCTACAGTAGAAAGACTATTTAAAACACATCTGGTTTTATTTTACTGCAGCACAGTTTCCTGTAAACCCAAAGTAGATATGTAAAACCAGTATATTTGAATGGCTTTACCCTGTTCTTCCCCTCAAATTGATACTCCCGTACTTCAGCAAATTGCTTACCCAAGGCTCCATCTACACCTTACAGGTATCCCGCAATTAACTGGTTAATTGCAGAATTACCTTAAAACCAGCTACATGTGCAAAGTACTTATCACACAATAAAAACCTCCAAACAGCTATAAAGTTAGACCTTGTAAATATGTAAATACTAACTTTATAGTTGCTTGGTATTGAACTTTCATTTGCATATGTAGCAAGGTGTCCCCTGACAGGGCTGCCAGCCACAGGAGCTCACTATGCCCAATGTGAAACCCCTTGTGCCCAGGGGTCACAGAAGCTGCAATCCCCAAGGTTTGGGTGTGCATGGAGCCCTGCTCGTCAGGTCCCTTTAAGGTCTGGAGACTTTCTACCCTGACTACACGTTGGTTCAGCTGGGACCAAGAGCCCCATTAGGTGAAAGACTCTCAGTCCTTGGCTGTGTATTGCCCCCATGGCTGAGAGCCAATGCCAAGAATCAGGCCCCCCACCTACACTGGCAATAAGGCATGATTGAATCTAATGGGTGATCCCACAATCGTGCCTCCTTCCATGCACATGTGGCATGGTAGGAGATGTGATTGTGTAGATCACGCATTTGGTCCAACCATGCTTTTACTGTCATGTGTAGAGTGAACCTTTGTCAAAGAATACTTGCTTGAATGTTTCCTGTTGCATATAAAAGTAATTTTGGAGCAAGGGCAAGCTGCATGAAAGAGGAGTGGGTGAAACAGTAGTTATGGGGTAAAGAGCCTTCACATGTAGGTCATGATCTAGTTTAGTAATGCTTGAAAGTTATTGCTACCTAACAACTCTTTGATAATCCATATGAAATATGCTATGGATGCTTAAATGTGCATTAGCCTATTTTAATGTGCATTAAAGTTTCACTAAAAAACTGTGCTATTTAGTTAATTCATGTTAAAATAAGCTAATTTTCAGTGTGTCACTTAAAAATTGTTCTTATTAGTGAATGTGCATTAAGACAGGCAAACGCACGTTTCCCTAGTACCTCACAATGGAAGGCACGATGCTGCAGGGGTGAAGGGTGGCATTTTAATTAGAACTCCAAGAGCCACTTTAATTAAGTGCTACAGTGTCTTGTGTATCAGCATCCCCACACTTAAAAATGGCAGCAGGGACACTTGAACTACAGCTCATTCGATGAGCTGTAATTCATGAGCCCCTTCTGCCTTTTTTAAGCATGGGGATGCTAATATAGAAGATGTGGGAGGCTGCTGGAGCACGGTAATTACCACACTCCAACAGATTCAGTTAATTAAGTCTGCTCTGATGTGCTGAAATTCCAGTGCATTGGAACAACCTCTGTGCTTGTGCATAGGCACCTGGAGGTACTAGATTTAATACACATTAACTAAAGCACATTAATGCAGGTGTAGATGCACCCAGTATTGAATAGGTTTCATGCAGTTTTTAGCTAGGAACCTTACCTTAGTCATATGTTCTTATTTCTAGAACAGTTATCATAGTTGGTATCTCCTTAGCACTTTGCTGTTTATCTCCCCAGACAAGCCAAGGATTCACTTTCAAGACTGGAGACAGTACCTGCAGGACTAATAGATGATAACTGAGATCCATCTCATCAGGTTGGAGACTTAAGTTGACTGCAAGTGAACTTGACTGCAAGTTGAATTGCATTGTGCTAAATTTTTCTAACAGAGGGCCAGTTGCTCAGGTGATGTAAATCAGTACAACTCCATTGAAATAAATGGAGTTATAAAGATTCAGAGCGCAGAAGACCTAGTCCAAATTTCCTTAAAGAAATAGGTACAAAAGCAACAGAAAATATCTAGTTTTTCCACATAGCCTCTAACATATTCTGTTGTCTACATCATATTCTTTTATCACCAAAAACTGGAAAAGCTTTATTTAACCCTCATTAAGAATAAAAGGCAACAAATCCTCCAACTCTAATCCAAATCAAAGGGGGATAGGAATGCAGTATAGGGCCCCTCCTATATGGTGGTCTTTGTCTCCCATCAGCCAGCAAGAGGGACATGGGAGCTCATTGGATACCCAGCCATTAAACCTTTGCACAGGTCTTCTGGAATTGTTCACCTACTTTAGTTGTCCTGCCTTCCTTTGCTATGCCTGTATAGAAATCATGTTTCTTTGGATGCTGTTGGTCTATATGATTTCTTGTTTTGTGGGTCAAATTGATATGTGCCTAGTGCATTTTCTCTGCTTTTCTCACTGCATTGTGATGATACAATTAACTAAATAGGAATAGGGCTTAAAATTAATATTACTAATTGGTAGGCATGTGCAATTCATCATAAATTGCAGCTTGGATTCACTGCAGATAAAAGGCTGAAGAACTTGCTCTCAATGGTAAAGTGGACCTGGATTTTTTTCTTTGGGCCTTATATTGTTAGGAAAAGAGAAACTCAAAGTCCTTACATCTTGAGGTCCCCTTTTGGAACCCTCTCTCCTACCTTCTTGTAGACAGAATATTCAAAAAATTCTCCTAAGAATTATAGGTAAGCTGAGGACACTCTACCCTGAGTTTCAAGATCCTTCTAATGCTTACACTATCATTATTTAAGTGTCTGTTCTGTTTAAAAAATTGCCATCTGCTGTGACTTTCTTTGTTCACTTGTGTATTCTGATCAATACAGCACAGTTTGCACTGTACAGTGCAGTTTGTGGAATAATAAAGCACTTCATTCTTGCTGTCAGTCTTGAACCTTTCACTGCTAGTTGTACCTTTCACACGTACAAGTAGGAGAAAATAAAAACGTTTCCTTTATTTCTTCTAATGGAATCTCACATCTGATTTTATTAACATGTTCAACTATTCAACATGCTTGCTTAGAGATTTAAAACTAGTAACACTCTTTTATATATTGTCCTAATCTAGGTTCACTAGATTCATAGTCTAAGTTCTCTGGCAATCACCAGCAAATACATTTATAACTTTTTCAGAAACTAATTCAACATAATTTGAGAAAGCCACCTCTCATAGCTGGAGCAGTGCAGTGTGTGTAAATTTTCCCTTACTGGGGAAAATTCTCCTCTATACCAAACTGGTATTACATTCTCTGTTCTGGCTGCATGTGTCGAACAGCTTACACTATAATTTCAAATGTGTAAAGTTTCCTTTACTGAGGAAAATGAAATGCCAGTTTGGTATAGAGGAGACTTAATTTTTTCTCTGATCTTAAGACTATAGGAAAAATGACATGCTGAGGGGAAAAATACATTTTCTAGCATTGTACATGAACCACAAATTTAGATATGTCTTTTGAAGGACTCAGAGTCCAAAGTACATTAGCCACAGGTTAATACATTTTTTGTATTAAATGTTTTCATTATGATAATACAACAGAAATAAATAACACCAGTTTTGAATTTCAGATTGGATCCAGGTTGCTAACCCATGTGAATGTTGTCATTCTGAGTTCTTGAATTCTGGGTTGGACTGACTTCTAATTTTAGAAATATAATAAATATTTAGGTTATTGAGGAAAATAAATAAAAGCAACATTCCCAAAACATTCCGGGCCAAATTATCTCCTGTGATCTATCACAGTGTAAATATTAGTTGTTTCTATCCAGATGAGAATTTCATGGCAGCAAAGTTTGCAACTGGCTTGAAGCTAGCACTGCCAATTTGTATGCCATGCTAATTCCTAACCCAAACTACCATGTTTTAAACTGCAGCAGGGCTGAATCAGTCTCAAACATTGTGTTATGAAAGGATACTTATTAAAGAAAGCAACTAGGGGTCTCTTTGCTTTTTCTTTCTGTTTATATTATCAAGCAACTCAACTTGGATGTGCTGGCTTTTCTATAGAACCTATGCAAATTCTCTCTCCATATAAATATATCCATATACATATATATATACATATACATACACACACATTATATATGTGTGTGTGTACACATATAGCAGAGTAATTGAGGCTATATGCATACATATATACATATACGTACACACACATTATATATGTGTGTGTGTGTGTATAGCCTTAATTACTCCGCTATATGTGTGTGCATGTGTGTGTCTGTGTGTGTATGTACACACACTCACACACATTAAGAGTATGGCAACAGATGAAATGGCAGCAGTTCAAACAGTTTGAATCTGCCCTGGGACATGTTAGTAATTAGGAGTTATTGTCATTTGCAGCGAAGGTAACAACATTATTAAAAATAAAAAAATCTGTTCTGTGAAAGTTCCTAAGCTGGGTACTATATATCCTGTGTGAAATTCTATTATTTCTAAATGTAGCAGACATTTTAATAAGCTTAACATGCAAAACTTAAATAGGGACATGGGATATCTGGAAATATAAAACATTTTCTGTTCATGGACTGCCACCTTGACAAGGTGGAGAGGCTTGCCAGTACTGATAACCCTAAAACAGGGGCCGGCAATTATTGTGGGCAGAGGGCCACTTACTGAGCTTGGACAAGTTGTCAAGGGCAAGCTCCACCTCTTGACATGTGCCCCCCTGATCTCCATCTTGTGACCTGACGTCCCAGCCAACCCCTGACCTTTGTCACCAGAAGTCCCTTCCCTTGCCCCCCAGAAGTACTCCTTTCAGCAAAGAGTTTTGCCATCTCATAACCAGAAAAATACCAAATTATATTCTAAAAGAAAACATCTACAACATTAATTAATTTAATTTCCAAAAATATTTTTTGTCCTGATTTACATGTGTTTGTGCAGTGTACATAGAGGTGATTGCACAATAGCTTAAAATGAAGTCTTACTCTTGTATGTTGTGGAGGAGGTAGTTTGTGGGGGGCTGTGGGTGTGTGGGTATGTGGGATGTTGGGGAGGGTGTGAATGTGCCTGTGGGGGTGGATAGGTGTGGGTGTGGGCTGAGGAAGCATGTGGGTGGGCATCAGGTTTGTGGGGAGCCTGTGTGTCAGGGAAGGGTGGCTAGGATGTGTGAGGGGGTGTGGGTATGGGGGTCTGCATGTATGGCAGTGTGAGGGGAGGTGTGTGGGTGCATGTGTATGGTGCGGTGTGCATGTGGGACTCACCCTAACACACTGTGCCCCTGCCTATACACACTCACACCCTCTGCCCCTGCCTACACACACATACATACACGCACACACGCTCTGCCCCTGCCTACACAACCACCCCCCCGCTCTGCCCCACCTACACACACACACCCTCTGCCCCTGCCTATACACACACACAGCCTTTACCCCTGCCTACACACACACACACACACACACACACACACACACACACACACACACACACACACACTCTCTCTCTTTCTCTGTCCCTGCCTACTCACACACACACACACACACAAACTGCCCCTTCCTATACACCCCCCTCTGTGCCTGCCTATATACACACACACACTCATACCCTCTGCCCCTGCCTATACACACACATACACACATACATCCTCTGCTCCTGCCTACACACACACACACACACACACACACACACACACACACTCTCTCTCTTTCTCTGTCCCTGCCTACTCACACACACACACACACACAAACTGCCCCTTCCTATACACCCCCCTCTGTGCCTGCCTATATACACACACACACTCATACCCTCTGCCCCTGCCTATACACACACATACACACATACATCCTCTGCTCCTGCCTACACAAACACACAATGATATGGGAGTCCAAGACGGGTGGTTGTTCCTCAAGGAGATGATCCTCTGAGCTCAAAGGGAGTCAGTCCCAATGTGCACCAAGAGGGGCAGGAGTGCTAAGAAGCCCCCATGGCTCGGCAAAGGCATCCAGGGATGCCTGAGGGAAAAAAGGAGGCATACAAACAGTGGAAGCAAGGGGCTATCACCAAGGACGATTACACCTCTGTTGCTCAAGACTGCAGGGAGGCTGTTAGGAAGGCCAAGGCAGAGTTAGAGCTAGGGCTAGTGAACAGAATTTAGAATAATAAAAAGTCCTTTTTCAAATACATAGGAAGTAAGAAGAAGGCACTGGGTAACATGGGGCCCCTACAGGATAGGCTTGGCAATCTAGTGATTGCGGCAAACAAAAAAGCTCTTTAATGAATTCTTTGCCTCCATATTCCTGAACAGGGACCAGGACATCTCCTCCACTAGAACTGCAGACAGACCTAGGGGAGGCACCACCATGCCTAGGGTCAGGGACGACCTAGTTAGGAAACTTTTGGAGGGGCTGGACTTGTTTAAATCAATAGGTCCAGATGATCTTTACCCAAGGGTGCTGAGGGAATTGGTGGGGGTCATAGCGGGGCCCCTGGCATGGCTCTATGAGCACTTGTGGGGCACTGGCCATGTACCAGAGGATTGGAAAAGGGCCAATGCGGTCCCCATTTACAAGAGGAGGAGAAAGAAGTACCCCAGCAATTATAGGCCAGTCAGTCTTACCTCAGTCTTTGGGAAGACCTTTGAGAAAATTGTCTGCAAGGGCCTTGCAGGGGAGGTAATGCTCAGGGGCAACCGACATGGGTTCATTGAGGGCAGGTCCTGCCTGACTAACCTGGTTTATTTTTATGATCAGGTCACAAAGTCCCAGGATGAGGGTGTCTGGGTGGATGCCATCTTCCCGGACTTTAAAAAGGCTTCTGACATGGTTTCCCACCACATTCTCTTAAAAAAAAAACTTGGTAACTGCAGCATTGATGCCTACAGTCAGATGGGTGGCAAATTGGCTAGATGGTTTCACCCAGAGAGTGGTGGTGGATGTTGTTTTTGACCTGGAGGGATGTGGGCATTGGAGTCCCCCAGGGCTCAGTCCTGGGGCCTGTACTGTTCAACAACTTTATCAGTGATCTGGATGTGGGTGTGGAATGCACGCTGTCCAAATTCACTGATGACACCAAGTTGTGGGGCAAGGTGGACACGCTGGAGGGGAGGGACAGAATCCAGCTTGATCTAGACAAATTACAGAGGTGGGCAGATGAGAATAGGATGGAACTCAATGCAGACAAGTGCCTTTAGGGAGAAGGAACCAACAACACACCTATAGGCAGGGGAACACCCTTCTTGTCAATATGGTGGCAGAAAGGGATTTTGGAGTCATTGTTGACTCCAGGATGAACATGAGCTGCCAACGCAAGGAAGCGGTCAGTAAGGCTAACTGCACCTTGTTGTGCATCTACAGATGCATCACAAGCAGGTCCAGGAAGGTGATCCTTTCCTTCTATGTGGCATTGGTCAGGCCAAAGTTGGAGTACTACATCCAGTCTGGGTGCCGCACTTCAAGAAGGATATGGTGAGCATTGATAGGGTCCAGAGAAGGGCCACTCACATGGTCAAGGGGCAGTGAGGAAGGCCCTATGAACAGAGGGTAAAGGGCCTGAACCTATTCAGCCTCCGCAAGAGAAGGCTGAGAGGAGATCTGGTGGCCATTTGCAAACTCACCAGAGGGGACCAGTGAGACTTGGGGGAGGCTCTGTTCCCTCAGGTACCACCCGGAGTTACTAGGAATAACAGCCACAAATTGTTAGAGAGAAGGTTCTGTAGCAAAACCCCCAGGTTTTCTTCTTTTTAAATTTATTTTAAAATACATTTCCTCCCCTTCTCCAACCATTTCTGACTTTGTCTCTCCCTCTCAATTCCCTATAGATAAGTATAAGTAAGCTAAGATGTAGGATAAGCTTTATTTTATTTTAGATAGTAAGTTTTATTTCTCTCCCCTCTGCAAATAAGTGCCCTGCTATTTTGATATACATATCCACTGTTTTATAAGTGATAATTATTATGTTTATATTGATTTTTTACTGCTTTTATATTGTATAATTAATGTTTTAGGCCTATATATGTAAGTTAGCATAAGTCATGTCAAGTTTCCATCTTGTAATGTCAAGCCTCCATCTTATCCCCATGCCTGGTTTTGTAACCTATGACTCATACTACCCCTCCTATGTAACTTGGTTCCTGAATGAATGGGGATGAATGAGGGTGCTTGAGTGACAATGGCAGTAGGTCTAAAAATAGCTCCCTCTGAATGACTGAACCATCAACACCAATACCTGGACCAATGACCAAGCCCTTGGAACCACCCTCAGCATTTAAGACACAAAAGATGAGGCAACCCACCATTGTACCAAGCTGCACATGCTTTGTAATAACACCTGGAACCCTCTGGAATAGGACTGACATTGCCTGGACAGGCCCTCCCCATAGGAGATCAGAGATAGTCTGTCCCATAAAAATGAGTAGTGAAGACTGACTCCTTGGGACACCCTCTCCATCTGGACCAGCACCATGCCACACCACCTATCCATCCAGAGGCCCTGTCGGCAATCCCCCTCTGGACAACACCTACTGGACAAAGACCTCTTTCCAGCCTCAATAGGAAGCTATCACCCCCCACCCTCTTTTCAACCAAGGACTTGGACTCTGTTTCTCTTCCCTACCTGGATTCCAACCCTTCCATTGAGTATCTTTCTCTTGCTGCCATTGTGAGTGCTTGTGTGTGTGTGTGTGTGAACCAATAACTTCATGGGGCTGTGTATTGTGCTGTCTGTTTAATAAACCTGTTATTTGGACCCCTGAGCTGGGTTTTGCTTTACTATGGTTTGGCCTTGCTCCAATCTCTGCTCCTCGCCCCTCTAACTTCTGTCTCATTTCTCCCTCTCCTGTTACTGACTCACTGCCACCTCCAACACCTGTCCTGAGCTCCCCTCTGCCTCCAAACCCCCTGTTTCTTTGCCACTGTCTTATCCCCATTGCCTTTTCCCCTGAGCAACCAGGTTTCTGATTCCATTTGTTTCCTGACTGTTTCCTATTTGTCACCACTTATCTGCCTCCTCCCCCCCCAATATCTCAGCTGTCTGCCTCAGTTTCTAGCCCCAAGCTCTCAGGTTTCTGTCTCTCTCTTTCCTGGCTGTCTCCTCCTTGCCACTGGGCTTTTCCCCTTGCACCAGTGACCCCGAGTAACCCTAGGGCCACTTGACCTTAACTAACCTCAAACCTCAGTTACTCAGCCAGCTTCTTTCAATCCACCAGTTCTATTCCTGGTTCTGGCAACTTTCACTCCCTATACTTTAACTCTCTCTCTCTCACCTTAACCTTCCCCCAAGTATCCCAGGTACCCCAAGCACACACATACCTTAACCTTTCCCCAGGTATCCCCAAGCAAACACATACACACAGTACCATCCAAATTAGGAACTTCCCTGTGTGTATGTGTAGGTGGGTTCTGTGTGTGTGAACTGGTGAGTGTGTGTATATATATATCTCATTGTGTGAATGATGTATGAATTAGTGAGCTGTATATGTGTACTGAGTGTGCAGGTATGAACAATTGATTTTTGTCCAACTTTTGGGGTGTATAGTATATGTGCTTGAATTGGTGATAGGTATGCATGTGCCTAGGCTGGTTTGGATGTGTATGTGCCTGAGTTGGTAGTGTGTGTGTGTGTGTGTGTGTGGGGGTGTGCCTGAGTTGGTAGTGTGTGTGTGTGTGTGTGTGTGTGTGTGTGTATGCACCTAATTGATTTGTGTGTTTCTATATGTGCAACTGTGTCACACCCTCCTGTTTAACAGTGCAATATTGGGATCCTGAGAGTTGGCCTGACCCCACAGGGCAACAGTTCAGGGTGGACATCAGGAGAAATTACTTTACAGTTAGGGCTGTCAGGCTGTGGAATTGGCTCCCAAGTGAGGTGGCACTCTCTCCTACCTTGTGGGTCTTCAAGAGGAGGCTAAACAGATATTTGACTGGGGTGATATGACCCTGGCACCCGTTCCTGCCCGGGGCAGGGGGTCGGACCTGATGATCTGTTTAGGTCCCTTCTAATGCCAGGTACTATGATACATACCCTATGCCCCTGCCTACACACACACACGCGCACACACACACACACACACACACACACCCTCTGCCCAGCCTACACACACATACATACACACACCCCCTCTCTTTATCTGTCCCTGCCTACAAACACACGCATCCTGCCCCTGCCTGCACACACACACCATCTGTCCCTGCTTACACATACACATACACACATACCCTCTGCCCCTGCCTACACCCCCACCCCCCAGCCCTGTGGTACCAGTGTGGCTTGTGCTCCCCAGTCTGGCAATGCAGCCTGGGCCCACATGGTACTGGAGCAGTGCAGCAGCAGGGAAGCAGGGAAATGGTTGAGTGTTGAGTTGGGCTGAGCTGCTCAGTTCGGCTGGCTCTCCCTGGGTCCTGCTGCCCCTGACTCCTGTCATCTTTGACAAGCAGCCAGGAGCAAATAAATATTAATTTACTAAATTTTTATGGGCCCTGTTGTCCAGGCAGAATGGCCTGGCAGTCCAGGTCCAGCCCTCGGGCCATATTTTGCCTGTCTATGCCCTAAGAGCAACACCATCAGGCATCTTGTACTCCTTGTAGGGTCACCCATGGCAGTAAGGTCAAAGGTGAGCTATCAGACGAAGCACTCCAACATAATGTAAAGACCTCAACAATTGAGCAGGCAGATGAAGATGGCATACTTCTCAATGATAACAAAGGCGGATGAAGGTTGCACTGAAAGAGTAAGCCCAGTTGCCTTGGATCTCCTTGCCACTGGACACACAGGCTTCTCCTCTGCCAAGATCTGTGCAGTTGCTGATATGCAACAACCTCCTCATGTAAAACAAGTTATTCACAAGCTTCTCCCACTGGACCCAACATCTACCACAATAACCAACCATTTACTTGACTCATGAGAGTGATCATCCTCAAATATGAGGGATTGCTGCCGCTGATATAAAGGATCTATAAAGAAACCCTCCAAGGACATTTTTGAAACTCAGAAATGAGACTGAAAGATTATATTTGTTTGTTTGTTTATTTCCCTTGAAATCCTTTAAAAAGAAAAAGAAAGGATTTGTTTTATTTGAAAAGAACCCAGTAATATATAGCTATACTTTCTTTACTTGAATCCAAGAAGAGGTTTTTTCCCTCCCCCCCAGTTATGGGGGAATAAAGCCTTGTCTTAGATTCAAATACTGGCCCACAGAAGGTGGTAGCACATCTCCAGCTTTGGCCCTGGGACTGGGGCTGAAGCTGGAGCTCAGCTGCTACCTGCCTTGGCCCAGGGTGGTACTCAAGGTCTGACTACTTCGACCAAAGCTCAACCAAGGCTTGACTAGTTCAGTTGGTAAGGCATAAGACTCTTAATCTTAAGACTGTGGGCTTGAGTCCCCTGTTGGGTGTGTAGTTTTTCTTGTCTGAGTGGTCTAAGGTGCCAGACACTAGTGTGTTTTCTTTCCCTGTGGTAGTGATGATCTCTGATGGAGGCATGCATTTAAATCCCACTCCTGAGAATACTTAGCTCTGGCTCTGGCTGCTGCTTCTTCTCCTTCACTGAGCTAGCCTGGGGCCAGAACTAAGTGCCCCAGAACTAGAGCGACTGGTCTCATTTTACATGTCTAGTATCTAATTATTGGGAGGTCATCTTAAAGTTGAAGTACAGTAAAAACTCTGTTATCTGGCATCCCCTGGGAATGGGAGATGTCAGTTAATCAAATGTGCACTGTCTGGTGCACTCCCTGGAATCAGTGTGCCATGGGACAGGGAGGGGGCCCCCATGCAGGCTGCTTTGCCCTGGGCTGTGGACCGAAGAAGTGACAAAGAAAAACTTGGCTCATGGCGGCAAACCCAGAAGTCCCCTGGAAGTGGTACTTCCAGTTTCATTTTTGCCACGTCTCTCAGATGCCAGTTAGTAGAGTTTTCTGGCTAATAAAGTGCCAGTTAACACAGCTGTACTCTGGCTTTAGGTACATACCATGTATATGTACACATACATACTGTATATGCATGCACATACACACGCTGTTTTATCAATGTGTTAGATATAAGTAATTTAATAATTAAACAAATAAGGTTAATTTTGATCCTTTGCTCAAATTCCAGAAATAGAAAGACGTTATTTATGTGCTAGTACTTTTCAATATGAAAAAAAAATTCTGAAGTTGTAATTACAACTTCTAGGGAATTTTGGATTTATTGATTTTTACTAAAACAGAACAGAGAATAATGATATGCACCTTATGTATACATTCTCTAAATAATTTTCACATCCTTTTCAAGATCTTCTGAGTCATGAGGTCCCAGTGGTCATTTGATGAAAATAACGGCAAAGAACGAGAAGCTTTATTTATGGAGTTCTGTTCTGTTTACATAATATGGCAAACATAAGAAGCAACACACAGTAGATAATTATTCTGAATAGGAGAAAGCTTGCACTGAAATGATCTGAGTTCTAGTATTGTTGCTCCTGACCCTTTGTTGTTGGATTTATTGCTAATACTTACTGCTTTGTTGAAAAGTTAAATTTGTACATCTATGTTTGACTTGACCATAGAAAGAAAAACAAATCTCTAATTCGTCTATAACAATTTTCTTTGATGTTTTAGAATATGTGGGTTTTAAAAATATGTATAATGCAATATACATCAATACTAGGCATCAACATATTTTTCCTTTCAAGGGTAAACAGGGCAGTGCTGATATCCTCACATGAACTTTACATATGGGTAAGAAAAATGGATGAATATATAGTTTTTGAATCAAATATTTCCTGTACCTGTTTTAAGGCATTTGTAGAATTTATGTTTTAGGTTTTCAAGTAATCTATCTTTAGGACTTAAAGGACATGTCCACAAATGCAAGCACATGCACTTGCAGCAGCTCAAATAGAAGTGGTGCAAATTTGAGCTGGGGCTTTTTGCCTTAGCACACATGCTCGGACATGCACTTTGTTGTGGAGCAAATTGCACCACTTGGGGCAAAATAACCCCGCCTAGCTCCTCCTGGATCTGCAGCCAGAGGCAGCTAGAGCCCAGAGCCAGCACCTGTGCTGTCCCCAGCAGTATAAAAAGCTGCCCTGTCCTGGCCTCAGCAGTATAAAAAGCCGCCCTGGCAAGTAGCTCAGGGCTACTAGCTCTCAGAAGCTTCTGGGGCCCAGCCAATTGGTATCTGGGGACACTAGCCCTTGTGCCAGCTGGACTGCTGAAGCACCCCTGAGAGTCCCCTGCGCCCTCTATCCACTGCAGCAGTCTGGGCTGCTGCCTGGCTGTGACCTGCTGCACACCTGCCAGACGTGGATGGGGACTGCACAGCCAGTAAAGGCATCTACCCCTCTGAACCAGCTGCCAGTGGGCTGAGGTTTAAGGGATGGCCTCTGTGCAGCACTACTGCCACATGTGCACCCTGCCTCGCCATCTGGGAAGCTATCGTCAAGAAGATATTCTGGGTGTGATGGCCTGCTTTAAACTGTCAAAGCGTGTCCTCCTGGCCCCATTTGGCCAGGAGGTCAGCCACAGCTAGATAGGTCCAAGGTGCTCACTCTGAGCAGGCAGAGTCCTATCAGGAATTTCTCTACTGGAAAACTGCAAAATCCTTGATTAAAAAAAAAAAAAGATCCCAAAGTCACTCTATAAAATACCCGCAAATCTGTGTTACTCTGCAAGTAAAACAAAAACCACTATAAAGAGAGAGAGAGAGAGTGAGACAGAGACAGTGATCAATTGGACAATGTTTTACTGATATATCTACAGTGTTAAAGCATGTCTCTTATCATAATAATAAAGTGAATGCTAAATACATATTTCATGAATTCATGAATATATATTTTACTGCCCTCCCACAGGGGCCATGGCCCCCACACAGGGGTTATGGTCCCCCAACAGGGGGTTCAACCCCCATACAAGGGGTTCAGCCCCCCGACAGGAGGTGTGGCCTCTACACAAGGGGTTTGGTCCCCCCAACAGGGGTTTTGGCCCCCACATAAGGGCTATAGCCCCCAACAGGGCTATGGCCCCCACACAAGCAGTACAGCCCCCACACAAGGGGTACAGACCCCCAACAGGGGCCAAATGGCCCCTGCAGGGGCTACCACACCCCCTTTAAGGCCCAGATGCCGCACCCAAGCCCTCTAATTGCTGCCTCACCTTGCCCCATCCCCCCACCAGCTGCTGCATCCCCCGATGGCTGCCCCACCCAGCCCCATTTCCCGCTCCCCTAGACCCGCTAATGGTTGCCCCACCCAGCCTCATCCCCCAACTTGTGCCCCCAGGCCCCCATAGCTATCCCCACAGCCACAGGCACGTCACTTAAAAAAAAAGAAAACAAAGAAAACTAGAAAAAAAAGCCTCTGCTTACCTTAGAAGCAGGGGGGCCAGGCTCCAGGACCTGCTGGAAGAGCCCCCCCCAGGCAGCACAGGGCACCTGAGGGGCAGGAAGGCCTGGGCTGGGGCCACTGGGGCTGTCCCTCTGCCCTGCACTGTGTGGGTGGGGCCCCAGTCAGACAGACTGCAGTTGGAGCTGCTGGTAAGTGCTGGATTTTTTTTTTGTTTTAACTATGGGTTGCGGGGGAAGGGATTGGGAGGGCATGGAGGGAAAAGTGGATGGGACAGGCAGGGCAGGTGTCGGGGTCCTTGGGGGGGCTGGCGGGTGTTGGGGTCAGGCAGGGCAGGGTTTGAGGGTGTTGGGGGGCTGGCAGGGGGAGTGGGTGGGGCTGGCAGGGGTCCCCCCCCATGTTCCCATCCCCCCTCCTCCAGTGCCCCTGACCCCTTACTAACTGGCACTGGAGCCCTGGTGCTGAACACATGGCCTGGCTGGCCATGTGTTTCAGCACCAGGGCAAGGGGCCAACCACAGAGATGATCTGGCAGCAAGAACATCTCTGTGGAGGACCCAGCCTTTGGTTGCCTGAGGCTGCTCCGCTTTTTTAAACTTCAATTTTTTTAGACCCCTGAGTATCCAGGGGTCTAATTTTCTCCCCGTGCTGCAAACTTGCAGTACAGGGAACATTTTTTTGTGCCCGCACGTGACTCTTGCTCTGCCTCAGAGGGGTTTGAGGCATGGCAAGATGCATGTGCATGCTCGTCTGGATGCGCCCAAAGAGCCTATTTTATTCACATCATTACAAAGTGTTTTCTGTTGTGAAAGATCATGCCATTATATGACTGGGATTTTTTCTAAGATAAAAAAAAAAGAATGGTGTAGTTGGTTGTTTTAGAAATGTGACAGTTTTAGCCACCTTTATGCTCAGACCAAAGGAGATTCATGGATGCAAGTGAAAATAAAATTCAAGAAGTCGAATGACATCCTTTTTGGAAATGATAATACTCAACTGCTGAGTCCTTCAGACATGACTGATCTACGAGCTGAAGATAGAGATGCTAACTATGAGAACTTGTAACTAAATAAAGGTGAAGCACAAAAAGTTGGAGCATCTGGTGCTAAGGATTTGGATTCAGTATATAATATATCAGAATTTAGAAGAAAAAAAAAGATGGAGGTTAAGCACCAGTCTTTCTAGAAAGGCCATATAGATATGTGTTCACAGAAACTTAACAAGTTTGGTGGGTTGTATATGGCCTAATGTTCTTTAAGTGTGTAAAAAAGAACATTTAGCACCCTGACCTTTATACTATAGATGTGCTTCTGTGCCTCATGCATGGCTGACTCTTTTTCAGGATTATTTTATCTTTAATAGCCTGAGAAAAAATAGGAAATTATTTAAGTGTGTTTGAATTTCTAATCCAATTGGGACATCTTGGAGGGCAGGAGGGGAAATCCAAGATATACTTGTACCCAAAGTATGACTATTTATATCAAGTGCTGACTACTGACACATTACATAAAAAATTGTTTTAAGAGGTATTAAGGGTGCAAGGTGTAACCTATAATATAGACTAAAACTATAGAATGCTGGAATACTAAAGAAAGATAGGCTTTAGTCTTAATTATACTTAATGTACTGGGAAAATATGAATCTTTGTTATATGATTTTTAACAAAAGCTAAAGTGATGAATAAGTAACAGACAGGAATCATGGATATTTGAAGGTATTTTTAGCAATCTACCAGTCATAAACAGCATATAAGTATTGTTATCATAATTATTTGAATATGCTAATAAACTTAAGGTGAAAGTTGAACTTAACCTATTAAAATGGTAGCCCCAGAATAAGAGGGGTACATAAGGTTAAATAAGGAAAGGTGGAAATGTCCAAAATATAAGTAGGCATTGTTGCAAGTAGCTGGGTTGACCAGGCTGAATCCCTGTAAAATTTGGCTCTGTCCCTGGGCGCACCTACACATTCATTAATGCTCAGTAGTTACTGCACATTTAGTTTAGTACTTGCTAACCAAATGCACAGTAAATACAATTACTGCACAGTAGTGCTGGTGCATGGTTTTTTTGTGATGCTTATAGTAGCCTAATATCACTGCACAGTAGTGTATTAGCTCAGCTTTTGGCTGGCATGCTACTGCACAGTTTTATTAGGCTACTGTGCAGTAAGTATCTCATGTAGATGCACCCACAGTACTTATTTAGAGTAAGGAAATGACACAGTGGGTGTATCTACACATTCAGTTAATGTGACACAGTAAACTCCAGAGCTGTTTGTGCCAGAGTCAATTGCTTCTGGGTGCAGCATCTATATGTGCACCGGAGAGAGCAGGAGTTCAAGCTGGGGCAGAGCTATCATGGCTGAAGGCTTGGGGGTCAGCCCTGGACTCCAGGTCATGTCAGTAGGGAACAGGGGGGCTGACTCAGGCACAAGGGTGCCGAACTTTCAGAGGCATGTGACTAGGTGACAAGCAACCCCCTCACTTTAGCACCCTTTTGCCCCAGCCAGCCTGTTACCATCTATGCATGCATTTCATCAAAATTAATTACTACACGGTAAGATAGTAATGTCTCCAACACTATTATCTTGTGGTGGAGTTAATTAATTTACTGTGCTCTAATACATGTGCATGTGTAGACTGTAATGCTTAGCTGTAGAGATAACTAGTCAACTCTGCATTAAAGCACACATGTAGAGTATAACTGCTGCTACTTCTCCCTGGATGGGTTGGGCTGGGGCCACTGCTGCTGCAGAAGGTAAGTGGTGGGGGGTGGTTGGGGAAGGAAGCAGAAAGAAGGCACAGGAAACAAGCATCAGGGGGGAAAAAAAATTTTGTGTATACAACCTAATTTTTTTGCAGGGGGGAGTTGTCTTAAATTCAAGTTTGTCTTGGATTTGAGCAAATATGGTATGTAGTTATATATGTACTCTGATGCATGCTATCCATCATGCTTGAGTGTAACCAGTAAGGATACTCTCAGAGTGGCTTCCTCCCTGCACAGAGGCAACCTGAGCAGGGTATGGGGTCCGGTGCGAATCAGCCTATGTGGAGCCCTGCCCCTGCTCTGATATCATGGGCCCCAGACCTGAAGAAGCTGCCACCACCATCTGCAGTGATGGTGTCCTCAGTGGGGGGCAGGAACAGTAGCGAGTGGCTGGACGTGGAGCCGCTGCTCTGCCCAGCTCCATGCCATCACTGCCTTGCCTGGCTCTGTGGGGCCACCAAAGCATGGGGATGGGGTGGTCATCCCAATTCATTGCCCCCAAGGGACGGCCCTGCCCCTGCATTTTGGGGTTCCATGCATGCAAGCAAGAATGCAGAAGCAAGTACACTGTGTAGGCCAGTGGTCTCCAACCTTTTTAAGTAGGAGATCACCTTTGGCATTTTGAAGCAAGATCTATCGTGCACAGCTGCCATCACCCCCTCCCCCCCACCAGGCAGGTCAGTCTGTGAGGAGGAAAGTGGGGGGCAGGTTGAGGCAGAGAGAGAAAAAATTACTTGGAAGCGCACCTCCCCAGCAGGTAAGTTCCACCCAGCCAGGGTCCCACTCAACTTACCCCTGGTCCTGCCTCTGTGGCACTGCCCCACACTGTGGGGGCCTCATTCTAGCCCCTGCCCCTTCTCTCCCCCACAGGCTGACTTGCTGGGCTGGGACACACACGAATGCATGCAGGCACTCATCTGCCCACCCCCGCATCGGATTGACTCCAAGAGGCTCCAAGATCTACCGCAAGAGGTTCCAAGTTCTACCGGTGGATCAATATCCACTGGTTGGTAACCACTGGTGTAGACAAACCCTTTGTAACTTATTCCATCCATTAAGCAGAAACAGTCTTGCACAGTATTACATCCAAGTATTTTGTGATTGACATTGGGGAGACAACGTACATGAACAAATTTCTCTCTCCAAAGGTTCCTTCACAGCTGATCACACATAGGGAGATACCATTTTCAAGAATTTCAACTTTCACAGATGCTAGGTTTGGGTGCCAAGAAGTAGGGAGGCTTCAGAAACTTTTCTTCCACTACATTGAGGATCCAGACATTAATTTCCCTTCCTGGAAGATATCTGGAAGGAGAGAGAAACTGATCAGGAATTATATGGGGCTGCTTGGAGGAAGGAAAGTGAGAAGCTTCATGGACAGCAACTATGGAGGCTTTCTGTCTGAGGGTTTTCCATCTACATAATGCTGATACACAGTTGCCCTTTACCAGTGAAGTGCCAATTTTCAACTTCTGCATAAGTCCGCAGTGAATCCTGCATTTTTAGATGTAGTGAAAGTATGTAGCAGTATGAGAAGAAAAGTTTCTCAGTTTACTTCCCTTTAAATACAAAACACAAGGGAAGAGTTTAAGGAGCGTTTAGCAGGAAATCTACATCTAATCAGGGACTGAAATACTGGAGAATAACATCTAGAAGAAAGGACTAACAACAAAATTCAGGAGCTCACAGGCTTTCATAGATTTCTGAAATCATGGAAGAAAAGGAAGTTAGGACTGCATCCTGCTTCTCTGAAGACAGTGGGATGGAGAAAGGGTCTTAAAAGAAATTCTACAGGACACTTTTACACAAGATGCTTAACTGTGCAGTAGTGTAGTTTACTGTGCAGTAAGCATGTGCGTCTACATGTAATAACCCCTAATTGTGAGTACAGTTGATTCCTGCAAATGTAGGTATCAAATTTACTCACATTTAGTTACTG
>NW_005842156.1:2179976-2181075 GCF_000455745.1 Alligator sinensis | reverse complement strand
CCCCGAGGGAGGGAAAGCGAGGGGGTGGCAGTGTCCCTGTGCAGCGCCGGGACCTTGACAACGAGGCCGCCCTGCCGGCCGCGCTCCCCCCTGGGCGCTGCGACAAGCGCAGGCCGCCTCCTCCAGGCAAGCCCGCGGGGAGAAACGCCAGCCTCAGGAGCACCCAGCCTCAGACCACGCGGGAGGCCAAGCGCGCGGGATCCGAGCCGTCCACTGCCCCGCCTCCCGGGGTCTGCGGGTCCCGCAACATGTCCCGGCCGGTTTCTACCCAGATTTCCGCCCGCAGGTGAACTGAACCTATGATTCGGGCGGCATCTGAACAGTACCGTTCAGAAAGCAAGTGGAAACGAGTTGTACAGCACTTTCACCTGCCAGTGGCTCTCCCACCCCTTGAAATAAATGAATTCCCTTGAGATGCGGAGCATCCAGCGCGGCCCCTGGGAGGTCCCTTCTCTTGTGCGCAGCCCGCGTCACGGGCCCGCAGGCTCTCCCCTCCGCCCCCGCCACCGGGCAGCATGATCATTTCTGTACAGATAATTAGCGCTCCGGCTCGGGCCGTTTCTCTCTCCTGAAATGTATTCTTAATGAAGCGGTGCTCAGAGCTGCCATGAAAAATGCAGGGCTGGGAGATCAAAGTACAATATTTATTTTAGAAATTTGTTTCACTTATCGGGAGATACAGGTAGCAAGGCCAAATGTCAACTCCGTTACACAAAGCCGCATTTTCCGGAGAAACGGGCTGCTGCTACATCCTAATGTAAAGTAAAGAGACATCAAAGATCAGGGAGAATGCGGGAAGCAGGCTGAGAAGAGGCGGCCTTGAGCGGGATCCCGGCGGCGGAGAGAGGCGCTAAGGTGGGAGGGGCAGGGGCAATTCCAGCAGTTGTCATCTGCGCTACAAAGCTCACGAGTAAACAGCAGCGGCGGGAGGTTGTGGTTTTTTTCTTCTTTTGGCCACAAAGATGAAACGTGAAACTTGGACACGAGCCCGCGATCCCTCTCGCAAGCACTTGGCTGGCTCGGAAGCAGCGGGGCTAAGGCCGGGCTCAGCCGGGAGGTCCCCGGGCGCGGGAGCCCCGCCGCGGCGGCAGCCGAGGGG
>NW_005842156.1:2167637-2179945 GCF_000455745.1 Alligator sinensis | reverse complement strand
CGCCCCGACGAGAGGCCGGGACTCCAGGAGCCGCCCCGCCGATGCCAGGCTCCACAAAGGCCTCTGGGGCCCTGTCTGCAGCGCTCGCGTTTCCCACATCCTTCTTGCACCGTGTTCCCGCTTTTGTTAGAGGCGCTCGGGGCTCCCGGCGCCCGAGCTGCGATAACAGCACACAAAGGTAGCGGGGACATCTGCGGATCTCCTCCGCCGTCGCCGACAAAGTCTCGGGCCGAGCGCTCCCTCGGCGGCCCTTTGAAGTCCCGCCGAGGCAGAAAGCTCCTATTGTTTGCAGGCTGCGGCGCGGAGGAGATCCCCCCGCTGCAACGTGAGAGCCTCCGCTTCCCCCTCCGAGGTTTGCTGGTTCTGTGGCTGCAGGGAAACTCCCAAGGCGCAGAAAGCAGTTGCTCTTTCACCCGCTGACCCCACCAGGCTGTGTGCCAGACATGGACGCCACCGGAGAAGCTGCTCTCTGAGCCTTGAAGCGCACAGCTAGTGGCAGGGAGACCCTCTCCCCCCTTCCCTGCTAACACCCTGCCCCAGGCTTGCACCTCTCAGGCCTTCCCCAGGAAAACTACCCCCTTGCCTGGCAGACCCCAGGTGTCCCCGAGTAGCTGGGAGCATGTCCAGAGCACAGGCTGCCCCTCAGGATAACAGATCCCCTGGTCCTGCTTCTAGAGCAATGGTCAAAACCCTGCTTGGAGGACTGAACCTGATGGAAGCCGCGATTAGGCCTTTTTTAATAGAACAACTCTTGAGAGCAGCCCGAGACCATACAACATAACTCCCAGCAGTGCTAGCTTCCTACCATCCCTCAGTCTTGTTCTGGAGCAAGAACCTCTCAGCAAGGACTGCAATGGGCTCCAGTTTCCATCCTCATTCAGCCCTTGAACTCCGCACAAAGACTGACAAAAGGGGGAATAACTTTGGCATAGGGGTTTTAATTACATGACCCCTCTATGAGGAATGATCCTAAAACCACCTTCTCCTATCCCATAAACTGCCAAACAGCCTTCCAGGAGAAAATTAAAAACCTACAGGCCTTATTTGAATAGGATCTGAAGTGCTGTTTTACAAAATAATACAGTCATTAACCCATTATCCTTCCCTTGAAACATTCAGTCAGGTTATTTAAGCATAAGAATCTCTCAGTCCATTAAAAACAAATCCTAAAGCTGCAGTATGTCTATGTGGGATCAGATTGTCCAAGCGTGGTTTGCCTGAAGTAGAAGAGAAAATATGCTTCTGCAGTGATAGTGCTGTTTAACAATCACAATGTGCCTGCTCCTTTTTGTGGGGGTGAACATGTGGCAGGCCTCTTCCCCCTATCTCTCGGTGGAATTTCACCATACTTCCATTCTTGTTCAGTGCTTATGCACACTACCAAGTGTTCACCAACCACTTAGCAACCCACTTGTTGCTAAGTACAAGTCCACTTGGTTTCAGGATCTGTATTTCCAGGATTCTGTGACCGCTGATTGTGATCAAAACTTTTAAACAAAATATTTCTTTGTTTGGTAGTTTGAACAAAGCTTTAGAGAGGAAAGCATCTTGTAACAATAAGCAATTTACATTCATATTTAGTCTCATTTAAATCTCAGTTTCACTGAAAGCTAAGTTAAGTAGGCTTTCCTCCTAAGTCACAGGGACAGTATTAACCAATTTACACTCTACTAGTTAACCCAAATCCTTTGGTGTTTATGTGACTCCCTCAAGTTTGGTTCTTGCTTATCTTGTCTATAAACCCTTGTCTGAATGGTTACATACCACCTATATTCTTCTCTAGACAAGTGGCCTGGGAAATGTACTGACAACCACTGACTCAAGATTTCCCTTATATTTCAAACAAGATTTAAACTTCAGAATGAAAGATGCCAGCATATGGATAGGTACGCTGGCAATGAGGCTATCTTGAACCGTCCCTTCTTTTAAGATTAAACAACACTTCTTTGGCCTAGAACCTACCTGTCTGTGGTATAAAACTACAAACAATGAGAGGCCATTACTAGACTGAGATTCATGCTAATGTGATCTGCAGTTGTCATGGGCAGGAAGTGTTGGATCCCATATTCGGACAGAAAATGATGTGGGAAGAATTAGGTGACTTAAATCATTATTTATGTTCATTTGCTCTTGGAAGAAATAAGGGGAAAATGGATCACTCTATTAATGGGGAATTTTAAATACTGGGCTAATGAAGAAAAAACAATCTGGCTTCTTTCTAATACTTTGGCACCTGTCCTATATTTCTCAGGTGTTTTTGCATTACCTGAACTAAGAATAAAGTCCAAAACCAGAGTTCTCCTGTTTCATTTTACTGTCCACTGCTTCATTTTATCTTTTATTTTAAATCGTCACACTCTTACGTTGTTTTAATTTTGTGTAAACTGGTAGAATGAATCACTTACTGTAAGTTTTTAGCAAAAATTATACATTATATCAATTTAGTTTTATTAAATACATTTTAATTGTTCATTTTGCTCTACTGTTTTGGTGAAAGCTGTAAATAAACTACAACTACTACAACTATGACCTAGTGTCTATAATGTTCTGCCTGAATAACTTTTAATGTATCTACACTTTGAATGTATCAGTGCTCCTCTGCAGCAGTAAACCCCCTTTTCTGTGGGTACAGCTACACTACCGCTTTTAAGTGAAAGGCTTCTGCTGCCTTTCTAGCAGATACTTCCATGCTTTCTGCAAGCTTCAGTAACTCCTTCAGGAGCTGGTACCTTCCCATGGTACATTTTGGGAGCCATGCAGATCTGTCAGATGCTCACAAGTGTGTGTGTTGTGAGGGTATCTACTCCCCCAGCAGGACCTACAGCACCTCTGCTAGGGGAACCAGGTAAGTACAGATATCATCTCAAATTTGCCTCAGCTTCTTCAAACTGTCTAATTTGCCATCCAGGGACAGTGGGTGGGAGCCATTAAGGGTATTGACATGGGCACTGGCATTCTCTCTGAACAGCCCTTAGGTATAAGATGCAAGTTAATCACTGCTACTTGGCTTTATCTACTCATGGACATTGACTGGAATAGCTACTGCAGAGTAAACTACTCTGGAATAACTCTACTCTGTGTGGAGGTTCTATGCAGGATCTTCCAGACACAACAGGCAGATTTAGGATTTTGAAACTTGCCATAACATTTCCCAATCTCAGTATGGATTTCAAACAGATTAATGAAGGCCTTCTCATACTTTGAAAGCTGAAAAAACAACTGTACACTGGTGGCAGCCTTGCTATATGTTGTTATAGGACAAAATATCATCTTAATATATTCATCTTTCAGCACAATTCCCAACTGGTCTCCTATGCCTTTTCTCTCCTTCCTCTGCCTTAGCATAGATTTCCACTGTACACTTCCCCTCCTTTCTTCCATGTCTTGATGAGCAGTGAAACAGTTAAAGATATTGACATTATAAATATCATCCCTGACATCCAGGTTAACTCTCCCTGAAAAGCATGGGTCAGTTCTCGTTTCAAAGCAATTGTTCCAAACTCTCTGGAAACTCTGTTTCTGTCTTTGGTACACCTTGCTGCAGCCATTATACTCATTACATTTTAAAGATTTTCTTTGCCTCTATAAACAGCTAGAAACTTACAGGATGAAAGCTGAGACTCTGGAGAAAAATTGAGAGGACCAGTCACTGTATGTTCCTACTTCTCTAAATGCTTTGGGAAATATTTGGTTATTAAAAAAAATGTAACTGCATATATTAGTTTGGGGAAGATTTATTGGGATCATTTTATTTTATGCGTACAGATAAACATACACCCACCGTCTTCTTACAGTGAAATTATTCACCATGTAATCAAAGGGTGATTATGTGGTTATTTATGTCTTCTTAACTAGACAGTGAATGTGAAATCTAAAAACTGGATCTGCATGGTAATTAGTTTTAGTTACTAAGTAAATTTATTGACAAGTGACACATCTGTCTATGCTGTGGCAAAACTTCAAACAGTATAAACTTTAACCTGAAATAACACATGATCGATCCAAACATTAGTATAAGGCTGATCATATGGTTGTCAAACTTTATCAATTTGACTGAATCAATTATTCAGACACAAAATGTATAATTGTTAACAGCTAATGAAGTGCTGTTATAATTATAGACTGCTTTGCGATAGCATAAATTAAATTTGTTCTAATGACAATGTTTTTTAATAGAACTGTTTTTCCAAGTAGCTGTTTTTTTTAAAGACTGCTGAACAAGAGTGTATACCAAGCCCATACTATTTCTTGCAAAATACAAGAGCTGTATTACTTCAGCCATGGAAAAAGAAACTAAAAACCTAGCAGCAGAATTGTGAAGGACAGAACAAGCAAGTGGGATGCAGAAAAACTTGGATTTATTCAGCAACTGTATACAAATCCATACAGATCTAGATCCCTATCTATATCTGTGTGTGTGTTTGGAAGGAACTATTGTCTTTGTAATAAAGCAACATCATTTGAAGGGATACACACTTTCCATATAGGATGTTTTGGAACCTACATATAAAATACATAATATATATGTAATTACACACACGTACTTTTTACAAGTAGCCTATATTTTGGACCTTATGCTTAAATGTATAGTATGTATTTACTTATGCACATGCATTTGTGTGCATGCACACACAAACATATATTAGTGAAAGCCAATCATGCACCTGAATATGGTGCATCTTAAAAGATAATTTTAAAATTAGCATATTCCTTTATGTATCAATCAATCAATCAGTATACAGGGACTCAATCCTCATCAATGAATTAAGAATTTTTTAAACAGGAATTTAAAAAAGCAAAAATGCACCAGTTGTTCACAATTATATGAGAGTCAGAGCCATTTAAGAAAACAAAAGAACCCATCAGTACTATGACCCCATATCAACTGCACAGCTGCAGGAACATCCAGCAATGCAGCCAGCCAAGAGGTCGTAAGAAGCCAGCCAGGAAGCATGCCACATACCCAGATGCTTCCAGAAAGCCAGTGCTCAGTATATGGGTACTGTAGCTGTCAAATAATCTCCAGGTGCGGTCACTGGCATTAGCTATAATATAAGGACATGTGGTTACTACTATTTGAGCAGTTAATAATTGGGGATTTAATAAATACTGGTACCGGTTCCCTTGTTCATCCCCAGTCCCCTCACTTAAGGATCCTGACAAACCTTTTGTGAAATATCAGCTATATTCCTGAAAGAATTATACTCTTCTATTCACTGGACAGTGACATCTCTTTATGAAGTTAGTGTTTTTAAGGCTGCTCCTTCCTTCTTGTCTTTTAAGAGATACTGTGTTTTTTCTATCTCTTGATAGAGAATGTATCTTCATTCAATGTCACGTGGCATGTCTCAATATACAAGTATTGTGAAGTAAGTATTCAATTTACCAAAACAGTAATTTTTAAAATTATGTTTTTGAATACATAACTCTGCCCCTCTCTCTCTCTCTCTCTCTGTATTAAACACTCAGAACTAGTACTGTACCTTTCATCTTTAAAGTGCTGCACAAACATTAACTAACTCTAACAAAACTCCTGGGAGGTAAGGCTAGCCTCCCAACCACTGTATCATTTACCTTATCATTACTTACTTACCATTTACCACAATATAATTTACCTTAATTTAATAGGATGGAGAGGAGAATATGGGGTAGCATTATGCACTTATTTAAGAGTCATTAGCTAAACTTAATAAATATTCTTATTTTAATCAACATTTCAAAACAATGAAGTTCTAAGCTGAAATCCCCACTAAAGTTACTGGGAATCTTGCCTCAATAAAAACAGAGAAAAGATCTCATGAGTCACTGTCTTTTTCACCTTCACTGCTACATAGTTAGTATACTTGGCGCACTGAGTGATTCAGAAGGAAGCTATTCTATAGTGCCGACGATTCTTTTTAATGAGATATAGTTATCAGTTGATTTATGGATTTCTCTTGACTGTTCTCATTTACTTGGTTCTAAATTAAGAAAAAGATAATTTGCATTCTAGAAGTAAAACTATGTTTATAAGAGAACAGAGTAATCACAAGACCCTTTTAAATCAGAGGTTTAGAAATGCACACAGTGAGATTTGGGATCATTTTTCCTAAACTGCCTCAACAGAGAAACTGATTCTAACACTGTTTCCAGCTCCGTCTATTAAATTCTACAGCAGAGACCCAGGAGAAAACAGTACATTTACAGTTTTATCTAGTTTTCCATATTAGTATAGCATTACCTTATCTCAGGAGCTTAATGTAGGGAGAGACAAAGGGAACTTTCTGCCTCAGCTTTTTGATACCCTGATGACCTCCTACTGGGAGATGCTATGCTCTCTGTTAATTTAGATACCATATGCCTGGTTGGTCACCAATTCAGTTGCAGCTCTGTACTTTACAGCCCTAGCAGGGATTCTGATCACAGTGTCTATAAAACTAGCCACTTCCTCTGTTTTCTGTTGTCTTTCCAATCAGATTACCCTTAGCTAAACAGTATTCTCTTTTGCACATTAAAAATGGCACTCTATATGTGTGTGTGTGTGTTTGTGTGTATATGGATATATATATATGTATTATATATATAAGGAGGGATGCAGCAACGTTTTTGCAGTGCACACAGTGAAGCACCACACAGCATGAGAGCACTAGAGGGGGAGAGCTGTAGTAGGCAGGGAATGCAGTTAATTGCACAGGCAATAAACCAGCATCCCTAGTAAGGAATGGGGCGTGATAGGTGGGCAGACAGCATTTTCTTGCTGTATTAAGAGTCCCATCTGAGTTGCAGTTAATGTAGTTCATGCTCAAATCAGGAAATAGAGGGCCCTGTCCCTCTGGGGGAACAGCACTCCCCTTCCTGTGTGTTTAGGATTGCTGAAACCCTCTGTTGGGAATATTTGAGTTCATCTCTCTAAATCTCAGCTCTGTGAACTAGGAGTGGGCATGTTCAGAAAAGGTTCCAGGCAAACCATGCTGACTGCGGGGAGGAGCAGAGAAAGGGCACGAAGAGGTTCATAAGCACCAACATTGGGATAGGGGTGATGAAAACACCCACTGAGATGAATTGAAAAGTCCATACATTTCAGAGCAACTGTTTTAGGAAGTATACATCTCCATGGGGTGTTCTCATTCTGAAAGGAATGGGCCACTTCACACCTCTCTGAGCTTCCTATGCCATAGATTGATGTGTAAAACCTCTTCTCTTTATGGTAAACCTATATTTGTGCTAGTGGCTCAGCATCTCCATTGGTTTGTTCCTTTCTACTTCCAGCTGGTATGGGCAATCTTCACAGCTCACTACTACCCGACCACTGCCCTAACATTATTCCTCAAAGTTCCAGGGGTTCCCAGGTGTCATGGCATGGCCAGAAAGGGGAAGGAACTCACGTGCACAGGTGTGGGGATATGTGAAATGAAATAGAGGTCTCAGTTTTGTGTGTGTGTGTGTGGTGTGCATGAACATAAGGAGGACCATAGCAACAGCCCTGGTGAATGAACATTTTTGGAGGAACTGAAGTAGTGGGAGGGGAGTCTGAGTATCTTGAGGGAATATGGGCACAACAATGAATGGGAGTCTTGGAACAGTGGAGGGGGGGTGCAGTACAAAATAAGGGGGTTAGAGCTAAGAATTGGGACTTGTTGTGAATGCTTCAGTTCTGTCCATCAATCAGTTCTATTTAAATGTTCCTGATCTCTTTAGTATCTTGTGATGACTTGGTTTTTTACGTGTTCAGCTGCAGGTCACACAGGCAATCTGTGACTGAGCAGGAAGCCAAGGTATTTTAAGTGTCGGATAACAATCCTTAACCACCCTATCTTCTGTGCTCCCCACAATGCACAAATCTCCTTCAATTTTGACCCCATTTACTTTATGCTAGCCTCTGCACTGCTCCTAAATGCTCTCTCCAGATCTTCAACCTGGATGTTCTAGGCTGACATCTACCTTTCCATGAGAAGGACAGTTGATGAGAGAGAATTAGGCTGTACTGGACAAGCTGAGAGATGGGAGATAGAAATGGTGCAAGAGCAGTTAAAGGACAAAGATAAAACAGTGCATGCTGTTTTGCAGAGTACTCACTGCCAAAAAGCCATGGACAGTAGGGTAGGAAATGGAGATGCTGGGGTACACAGAGGTGCTGAAGATTGTTTTTTTTAAAAGCCAAGGGAAGTGCATGACCCAAAATGTCACTAGTAAGAATTCAGGTTGTCTGGTGAGACCTAATATTCTCATACAATGTTGAGTTCAGTGAAACAAACTCTGAAACCCAAGAAATAAGATATTAAGATAATGAAAGCTTAAACTTCTGAAAACCAGGAAATACAGAATCAAGGTGCACATCAATACAACCTTGATTTGGCCCCTTTTGAACAATGTCCCAACATGTCCATTACACACACTTCACTCTGTTCTTGTAGAAAATGCAGAATATGATAGCCTTAGAGCTTGTTTAGCTAAGGCAAAAGTTGTGTTTAGGTGGAGTGTACTGCACAGGAGTTGTCTACACTTGCCTTACATTCAGACACTGAGCTTACTTTAGAAAAACAACCTGTCCCTTGCTAAATTTTATAACCCCTTCCATCTTTTATCAGCTTTTATTAGGTACATCTGTTGGTCCAAGCCCCTGTCCCTAATCACCCCTATATGAGTGATCAAATGAAAGAGTATTCGGCGGGATCCAGTCTGCCTCATATCAGTTCTGAGTTCCCTGGGTTGTGGCATTAGTGGTACACAATTGTCTCCTGGCCTTGGCGAAAGTGTGTAATGAGGGAGAAGTCAGAGTACAGTGTAATATTCAATTAGTTATATTCTGCCAGGCTTCTTCAGCTATTCCCTCCACCATTCAGTTTAACTATGTGTAATACAATGGATGCAATTAAAGTGCATACAAATAATTCCCAGCAGCTATGGCCAGCTCCAGGGCAGGGGGCAGAGGTAAGGCTGCATAGAGATGCAATTCTGTACAACCTAGTTTTCAGAAATTTAAGACTTTTCAAAACTCTTTACTTCCCATTTTCAGAGGTTTAGCTGACCTCATTGTTCTAGAATGGCATGAAGTATGACCAGGCATCCTTAACTCTGTGTCAACAAAGTTTTTAGGCATTTGCTATTTCCCTTGCTACTTTACAGTCTAACCATTTTTAATTTGTTTCCTCAAATGTTCCTGCTTTATGACGTAAGTCACAGCCCCACATCCAGAGCTTTTCATCCGGGGCTTTTCATAATCTGGCCACAAGTTTCAACTCAGATCAGCTCATGAGGGATAGAGAATCATTACCATCTGACAGCTGTTCAGTGGTGTCTCTACATGCAATGAGTTTCAGCCCAGCTTCACATCATAATTTGCAGGCTGCATGAGGCATACAAATGATCCAGTGGAGATTCACAAGATCCTGGGAGCAAACTTGTACCACTGCTTGGGGTGGTACAAGACTATACTTGGTTAAACATATTTTGTGAGCCCAGGGTCTGGTTATTGATTATTTTGTCCAAAATTCAAACATTCATTAATTTTTAATAAAAATTACTTGGTCCCACCTTTTCAATGATTCAGTTTTGCTGGGACAGGGACTTTGTATTTTACTGCATGTAAAAGCATCCAGAATTCTTGAGACATGGCATACATAATAGTGTCTATAACTAGGCATGCTACTTCTGTTTGAATTTGTTTTCATGCTTTAACTAGCAAATATAAAGTGATATGTTTTAATCTCCTTTGATCTTTTGATATCGGAATGATATCTTTTGACCAGCCTTATTTGAAGGGATCCAGGTGTCATTCAGTACATACAACACTGTGAATCCCACATGGGGAAAAATTCTGAGCCCCCTTATTACCTCTAGAATGAATAGCTTTTGAAAGAAGGAAATGAACTCCATCACACATATTTGCCTCTTACACCCCCAAGCCACATACATATGTAAATGCTCTTTGTTAAAATATTTTCATGAATATGAAGGAGATATAACAGGTGGTATCTGTGTGATAAATTGGAGTAGAATGTGATAATTAAATGCACCATACCTATACAATTTATTACATACCTATGATTTCATCACCTGCTCACTAAACAATCTCCCTGGGATTTCAACAGCCAAACCTCTCAGCAGTGTAGAAAAACTGCTAGCTTTCAAAATCAAACTACCCCAGAAATGTTTCCTTTTCACCTAATGTTAGTATTTCCTCCAAGCTCATACTGACTCAAGACCCCAGGTGGACAGGGTTTTGTCCAGTTTTGTAAAATGTCCTGATTTTGAACTCTTCAGATCTTGTGGTACTGAAAGGTTAGAGGAAAGAATGTTTACTTTTTGCTATGTGTCAGGGGAGATTGTCTAGTTCTTGCAAAGGAGACCCAGCAATTTCTTCTACCCTTGGAACTCCCAAGATTTTAGATTCTAATATAATAGCAATTTAACCTTTAGAGGTTAACCATCTCAAACCCTTTTTCTTTTGAATTGGAAGAGCACAAATTAAAACAAATGGTGACTTTGATCTCAGATTCCCCCTTCCATCAAGAAGTGAGATAAAACCCAGGGGTGTAACAGGTAATGTTTGTTCCCTAGATGCAAACCCAAGTGCTGCCACTCACCCATGAAAAACATCAGTTTTGTGGGGAGGTACCGCCAAATCCTGTCTACACCACGACATCACAAAACTGAATTTGGCAGCACCTCCCTGCATAGAAGTGCCAACCTGATCTCTGCCTCCTTCTCTAATAATGCCCTGACTGCCATCATTGGCATTGCCTTTAACTTGGTGTCTGGGGCTCATGCCACAGTCGTTTATTGCTAGTTACCCTGCTGATAAGACCTATCTTCCCTCAGTTCACAGAGCTGACCCCAGTTATGGTTTCTGCATCTTGTTTATACCTTCACCCTAATAACCACATTTCATTAAAAAGTTCGTATCATTATACTTGTGTTCTTAACATTTCTGCCTTCAAATAAAAATTAAGTATCTTTAGAATATAAAACAAGTGAACTAGCAACTTTTTTTCTCTGAATATCTAGGTACTACAGCTTTTCTAATATAGCCAAACCTTATACATTTTACCTGTATACAGAGGTTTTATGATGGGTGTACAGACTCTGAAAAAAACCATGGTGTTGAAACTGGGCCAAAAATCACTTACTACTTTTCAGGACTGCAGCCACAATCTGCTCCTATGTGTGTGGTAATAAGTAGGCTCTGAAATAAAATACCTTCTAACAAGTTTTGGGAGATTCCAACTTGAATGAAAATATGCAGAACATATCAAAGCATGAAGCTCAATAAGGATACAAGCTAGCCCAGTTACATACCTAGTGTAACAGTCCATGATCATATAGGCATACAAATACTACATTTGCTAGTTAAACCTTCTGAGTATGTCCTTATGTACTGGTTTCAGCAAGTTTTTTATTTAAGATTGCAAGTCATAGCTTCATAGTAGCTAGGGTCAGAAGGGACCTAAACAGATCAAGTCTGACCCCTTGCCTTGGGCAGGAATGGATGCTGGGGTCATATGACCCCAGTCAGGTGTCAATCCAACCTCCTCTTAAAGACCCCCAAGGTAGGAGCGAGCACCACTTCCCTTGGAAGCTGGTTCCAGGTCCTAGCCGCCCTAACCATAAAGTAATTCCTCCTGATGTCTAGCCTGAACCTGCTCTCTCTCAACTTATGGCTGTTATTCTTAGTTACCCCGTGTGGTGCCCGGGGGAACAGGGCATCTCCTATACTCTGCCAATCCCCCCTGGTGAATTTGTAGACGGCCACCAGATCCCCCCTCAGCCTTGTCTTGTGGAGGCTGAATAGGTTTAGGCCCTCTAGTCTCTCCTCGTATGGCCTGCCCTGCTGCCCCCTGATCATGTGAGTGGCCCTCCTCTGGACCCTCTCAATGCAAGTCATATCTCTCTTGAAGTGCGGTGCTCAAAACTGGATGCAGTACTCCAACAGCAGCCTGACCAACGCTGCATAGAGGTGGGGATCACCTCCCTGGACCTGTTTGTGATGAATCTATGGATGCATGACAGGGTGCGGTTAGCCCTACTTCCTTGCATTGGCGGCTCATGTTCAACCTGGAGTCAACTATGACTCCAAGATCCCTTTCCACCTCTGTGCTGATGTGAAGGGTGTTCCCCAGCCTTTAGGTATGAAGTCCATATACTTGAACTGAAGGAGAATCTCCATTAGCTGCTGTAAAAGTAGGATTGAGGTATTGGTACTTATGTCCTCTTCTAGGCTAGGATAGGTCTTGTGTGTTCCATGGAAGGCCCCAGAACACAGGCACACACATGCTTGCATGTTAATGAACTCAGTGTCCTTGGGAAGGAGGGTCAATTCTTAGGGAAAG
>NW_005842156.1:2159549-2167606 GCF_000455745.1 Alligator sinensis | reverse complement strand
TCAGAAACCCCACAACAGGTCAGAATGTATCAAACACTACAAATTTTTATTTGAAATCTCTGGGTTTATTTTGTGAATCAAATTTGCACACCTATCAGTGCTAATATTGTGTAGCACCCTTGAGAGAATCTCAAGGGACTGCAGTGTGAGTAATCTAAACCTTGTCTATACTTGGGTGAAGGTACCACGTGTCCAAGCCCTTACACTATAGTGATTCTTACTTTGCTTTTTCTCAGTGATCAGAAATCACACTTAATTTAACCAAACATTTTTCTGCTACAAATTTCATCATTAATATATTTATTTAGGTGTCATCCCTAATTAATCTCTCTGTGTCACATTCCATAGAATATAATATTACATTAGGAAGCATGGTACAAAAACATGTGACCTCAAACTAATTCATTCTCAGAAGCCAGAACTGTTTTTTCCTCATTGTTTTCTCTAATCTTTTGTTACCTGTACAGAAAGAAGCCACCCTTTTTGGGCCATCTTAGCTGAAACGATCTGGGAGCAGAGCAAATGATATTCACAAGATTGTTTCTGTTGTCATTCTTAAACTTCATATACTTAGCTATCTAGTGAATGCGTTGTATTTCTCCTAACTTGAAAAGAGGTTTCTGTCTTATTGTTGCAATTTATTAAGGGCAAACAATCTAGGGCTTATAATAGGCCTGTAGGCAGAACAAAGCCGTTGTCAAATGGAAGGGGTGGCTGCTCAGCTGGGTAGCATGTAAATGTGCAAAAAGCACTGTGCTGTTCAAAGATACAAGACATGCTTTTTAAATAAAACATCTCTCATATAATTGAGAGTTGCCATTTAACCGTTGTGTTGGAAATGTTAATTAAAAAAATAATTTAGCTCAAGAAAAGAAATAGAGCTATAATAGTATATTTTTGTAAAATCTCAGGTTAACATAGGCAAAAACACATATATCACTTAGGCTTGGATCAGAACGTTTAGTATTATAGGGGTCTAAAAAGGCAGCTTCATTGATATTTTAGATATTCATGTTATGTCAGTTAATTTAAGTTCATTGACTCATCTATTTAACCAGACAGGTTGTTTGAACCTTATCTTATCCAAGTCATGTTTGTTTGTTGCTTTTTAAAAATAAAAATGCTCATTTTGACTATTACTTTGACACACACTTTTGTTTAAAAAACTAAGCCTGCTTCTCATTCTGCAGTTCATTTAAGATTTCTAATTATGTGCCTCCTTTGCAAGGACGGAAATTAAAATGACAGATAAAGATAACAATGTAATAGGCATTTTGAATGCAATGGTCCACTCAGGCGGGAAGAACTCTTTTTTCTCTTGTTTTTAAACTAATAATTGGGACAGCATCTTCAATATGATTTTGACTTTAACTTTTCATAATGTTTCAAGACTTTACTACTTGGCAAAGACAATTGGGACAGATTTCTTTATTTTTTCCTCTGGCCTAAAACTCGAAACCCCCCGCTTCCCAAACTGTTACCACCGAAGAGTTTATTAAATGGCTGAAAAAGACAGCTGGTCCCACCATCTGTTAAAATTTTTCAGGGGCCAAATGAAACAGGTTACACCTTTAACCATGCCAAGTCTTCCAATACCCCCTTCCTCTCACAGCCTGTGGAGGGCTAATCTGAATTTCACGCTCTGATTTTGCTTTTGCTAATGTCTGAGCTTCTTATGTGTGCTTCTCATACTTGCTTATATTACTTCTCTTCTCTGTAACAAAAGCTACCAGCTCCTTTCAGCCAAGCTCATTTGCAATCAACGGAATCCTGATTCTATAGTTCCCTTTACAATAAGATACTGTACCTTGAAGGAAACCCACAGAGAACTAATATCTGACTTTTCCTGAGCAAAAGGGAGGACCAGCAGTCATTTCTGTTGTTTTGCAACCACTTTTCTATAAATGCTAATGGAGGTAATTCAGATGTGCCAACAAAGACATAGTCTGCAACACACTGCAGGTGTGAGAGGGCTGAAACAAAAGGGATGCTAACCCTAATGGTATTTCTTGTCATTAACAATTCTTTGATGTTCACACTCGAGGCTTTCTTTTATCTTGTAGTTTTTCAGCCATCTTTGTTAACATGCAGTGCAACTAAATCTTTTTTTTCCCTAGCCTTTAAAGACATCTTCAAAATGTTTATGCAAAGTTAGTTTCCATAGCTTCTTTCAGTAACATACAGTGAAGTAAAATGAGATAAAGCTAGTAAGGTTATTATTAAAACATCAGCAAGTTCCTATCATTAAATGAAAGAAGCAGATCAATAAAAAGAAGCACTTACTGTTACTTTAATAAGGATGAGTTTCCTGTAACAGGACTGGGGATTAACTTCAGTGCAACTGAAGTGGTGTTTGTAATACAGCAGCTCTGGTGATAAGAATAGTTGGTTTCACTTGTTCTCATTAAAAAATTAATTGAAAATGATTCAAAAGCATTAGATCAATATGTTTATGTATTGAAAAGCTTTTATAATAGAATGTATTTAAGGCCATTTAGTTTTATAGAGGGATTTCTCTACCACTAAGCAGGCAATGGCATTCAGTCAAGGAGCTGTAGGTGGAGTTTCTCCACATCCATCTGTCTTTTCATGACTTACAGATGGAAAAATGATGTTTTTTAAAATGTACAACTCAGCAGGATAACTGCAAAATGAAATGAACAATCAAAACACAAAAGACACCGTTCTTGGCTATTGCATGGTACCTCCAAACAGAAACTGTAGCATAAAGCTGCAAGGGTTTGTGTATGCTACCAACAAACCCAGAATTTTACTCTCAGGTCATCAGTCATATCCTGTTAGATCAATCCTATTTTATCACTGTAAGTTGCATTATTGTTGCAGCATGCAGGAATGTAAAATGAGTACAAAATGTTCCCCTTTTCAGTTGGATGTCTGCAGTAAAACTATATATTAGCAATTGTTTTTCAAATTGCTGATAATAATATCACCAGAAGTCAGAAGATACAGGCCTTGTGAATGAGTTGCTTTTGTCAGTCTTTCAAAATTCTACTTCTTATTGATTAATTTAGCCAACCAATGATCTCTTTCTGGATTGGTTATGGCATGTATCTCTGAACTGTGATAGACAGGTAAAGTACGTCACATGGTTCTGTCACTGCCAATGCTAAATATCAAGAAGAAGTCGAACAATATTAAGGAACAAAGATCATATTAATATTTGTCTTTCACAGAACCTTCCTTATCATAAAGTGTGAGGTCAAAATGAAAACATTGCACTTAGCATAATCTTTCACCAGAGCGTCAGTGAACAAAACGCTTAGGTACTCTCAGCTCTTGTTTATCTATGCAGAGGTGTAACTGGTAGAGTTTGTACCCTGGGAAGCAGACTCATACCTAATAAGGCTAGGGATAGAAATTACACATAAACCAGTATAAGTGATTGGTAACTGGTTCAAATGCAAGGTTCTCCACCTTGGGAAGAAAAACCTGCAGCATCCTTATAAGCTCGGCAGAGCTACGCTGGCTAGCACCACGGATGAAAGGGACTTGAGGGTCATGACTGACCACCAGATGAACATAAGTCTTCAATGTGATTCTGTGGCTAGTAAAGCGAGCAAAATGCTGGCTTGCATTCATAGCTGCTTCTCAAGCAAATTCTGGGACGTCATTCTCCTGTTGTACTTAGTCTTGGTGAGGCCGCAGCTGGAGTACCATGTCCAGTTTTTGGCTCCACAATTCAAAAAGGATGTGGAGAAACTTGGGAGAGTTCAGAGAAGAGCCACACACATGATCAGAGGTCAGGAAAACAGACCTTACGATGACAGGCTAAGAGCTATGGGGCTCTTCAGCACAGGCTCAGGGGCGATCTGATGGCCACCTATAAGTTTATCAGGGGTGTTCACCAGGATCTGGGGGAACGATTGTTCGCAAGAGCACCCCAGGGGATGACAAGGTCAAACGGTTATAAACTCCTGCATTTCAGGCTGGACATAAGGAAGAATTTTTTTACTGTCCGAGCCCCCAAGGTCTGGAATAGCTTGCCATCAGAGGTGGTTCAAGCACCTACTCTGAATGCCTTCAAGAAAAAATTGGATGTTTATCTTGCTGGGATCCTGTGACCCCAGCTGACTTCCTGCCCCTGGAGCAGGGGGCTGTACTCGATGATCTTTCGAGGTCCCTTCCAGCCCAAATGTCTGTGAAATCTGTGAAAATATGTGAAATATGTAACATGATAGAAGTCCAGTGATCATAAAGCACTTCCAAAATGTCCAAAACCGGTTTAAGAAAAACTTGGATGGATATAATATCAAACCTAATTTATTTAGGTTAAAATTGGTTTATTGAATTTCTGCCCCAGATCCCCTCCAGATTCAAGTTAATTTACAGCACCCCCAGCATCCCAGGATGCTTTGCACCTCTGCAGCAAACCCCTCCTCTCCTTCAAGGCAGGTGGGCTAGCTTTGGTGCAAGCTGTCTTCTCCAGCAGAGCAGGGAGGCATGCTCTAGCACTCCCCAGCTTCTGGTCTGGGCCACTCTAGGCCTGTGGCTGCATTTCCAGAATTACAAGTGAATGTCTGGTCACTTGCTTATCAGTTCAATCTATGCAGTTTAGCCCAACCTGTGAAGATTGAATCGATTTAGCCTCGGGCTTTTTGACTGTCTGTACTTAGCAACAGGGTCTGTGCCCTGAGACACTGGAATGCAATCGGGTATGTGGAGCAGGGTGGAAATAGGATATACCTGTAAGAGGAAATATCACTGACAACAAGCAGGTAAACCCTCCCTTGGCTCTGCAGCTGCTGCAGTTTGATATGGCAAGAGAGGATCCAAAGCTCTTAACTTGGTGGTGGATGCAGAGCCAAGGAAAGGTTAATCTGGCTCTTGGCAGTGATACCTGACACCTCCTCTAAGAGCAGCAAGTTTTCCATGGGGGAGGACTGACTGGGAACTCCTGACCCTGCAGTGTTCCAAAAGGCCAGAGCCTCGAGTCTCCCTGCCTCCACTCTGGTGCCTCTTTTTACTGAGCAGTAGGGCTTGTGCCCCATTTGCCCACCCTTGGTTATGCCACTGCATCTATAGCAGCCAGTTGTCTCAGATAAATTAGGAATGTGCATTATTGGTGATTTTTAAAAATGACAATGCTATCTATATTTCAGTAGTGCCTAGAAACTCCTGCCATGGACCTGGGCCTCACTGCATTTGGCACTGTACAAATATTGAGCAAAACTACAGTCCCTGCTCCAATGATTTTATAATCTCAGTAGGAAATGGCTTGTGACAGGAGTCTCTGTGGAACCCTTACTTTAAATTGCTTAAGTTCGGCGCCTGTCAAAAAGAAGGAAACAGTAGTAACACTGACCTAATTTGCATAATTGCATAAGCCTCTCACTCAATATCACCCCTATGCTAGTACTGGGCTTCAACACAGCACTACTATTTCCTCATCTACAGCACCCATGGATTCCAGCACTGAGCTCCCATACTACCTCTGACAATGCATTATAGCTATATTTTCACTGCTTTTGCCATTTGAGTCCTAGGTTTCAATAATCCTACCAATACATTGCAATCTGAGTCTGCCATATTCCTGCTTCTTCAATTCTGGGACTCTCTTGAGCAGAGATTTCTACTGGTGTCAATAATGTGTTAGCTCGGTGATGCTGGAAGAATAAAATGAGGCTGTCAGACTTATTTTTGCTCATGTAATAAGTCAGATTTCGGGATGTGAATCTCCTGAAAAAAGATACAAATATATGAATGTGTTGGTTGACTGATTCTCTCTCTGTGCAGTGGTTAATAGCAGTTTGCAACTATTTTAGACATTACTGCTGAAGTTGTGTAAAGAGCTCATCCTCTGCAACTGAATAACAATGAAGCCTGCCAAGCAAAAGAATGAAATTTATCTCATTATTGGCCCAGATGACTCAAATATACAGAATCTGGTTTAAGGAAGCAACCACAAGGTGGTTTTCTTACTAATTTACTTTAATGGTACACTTACTATACTGTTCTGAGAATTATAGTAAGCAGTCCCTGATGACAGATTATATATACATTTGGTGCTCAGATGAAGAATGGATTCTGAAGTATAACAATGAATTTCTAACAGTTCTTGAGAAAGTATTGAGAATAGGACTTAGATTTAACTTGTATTTGCAGACTTTGTTGAGCTTTGTCTTAGGTCCAAAGGATTGCACACAAGCATTCTGAAACAACCTTATTTGAGCGGGAGTAGAATTTCATGCTACTATCATAGTGCTGGGAATCCTGCTTTGCTGCTGAGGCCGGATTTCTCCTCCTTGTTAGGGTCCTGTTACAACAGCTCCTCAGGCTGTCCTGTCTTAAAAAAAGAGCACCAACAACACAAACAGCAAAATACTGTATTATTGCTAATATTCTATTAACAGGGATGAAAGAAGCCCCCTGGGGGATCAGGGATACATCCATTATCATACAATAGTAAAATTTCTGGTGATCAAAATTGGTGCCATTGGGTTTGCCCTCACACAATGCTACTTTATAACTGTAAGATGTAGGCTGAACCATATATTTTAGCTTTCATTTGAATCATTTGGATAAACAGGAGGTTATGGCCAAAGATAGTTTGTCCTCCCTGATTTAGCTCATGCTGGGAAAGAATGGAATTTTAGGAAAAGCAAAGAATAGTTTAAAGCCTCATGTTTGAGCTCTATTATTCTTTTCTCCATTAATACTTTCACAATGAAAGCATAGCCACAATTTTTATAGAATAGGAATCTTCTTCTTTGACAGTAATACTTCTCTTTTCTCAGAGGTTAATGTTTATTATTGAGGTGGAGTCTGCTTTTGCTTACATCAGTTCTACTCTGATGTAATTTCATTGACATCATTACAGTTAATCATTACAGTGATTTACACCCAGATGACATCAGAATTAGAAAGGTAGAATCTGAGCTCCAGTATAGCATTTCCCAGTAGGATCTGCCTAAGTTTAAACATGAAACAGTTTAATATTTAGTATGATAGAATTTGCTATTGCATAAGTAGGAACTTCCAGGCACTTCTCAAATATTAATGAGTTAAGCCTCACAACTTAACTAAGAGATAAAGAAGTTATTAGTGTTATTATATTTGCATTTTACAAATGGGGAAACAGCCACTGGGAGGTCATGGAGGAATCCAACAAAATAAGCAGTGCCATGATTTAGATCTCCTGACCTCCAGCCCTCTGCTTTAGCCACACATCTAGATTTTCATTCCCTGATCAGGACATTAATCCTGAAGTCATAACCCTTTCTTCACATTAAATTAAAACTAAAGAAAACTTGTTGCAAGGAGACCCTACGTAATAGGGGTGAGCTAAACTTCTTAATCCTTTTAAGCAGCAAACCAAAATCTTGACATAGCTGAGAGCTGCAGCATGCTTTGTGTCATGACCCAAAAGGCATGACTGTGTGTGTGCTTCGGCACCAGAATTATCCCCGCCAAGTTGCAGAGCATTGCACGGGAGTGTTTCCTGTTGCAGAGGAAACCCCGGTGCAGGGACGAGTTTCCCACCTTTTCTGCAGCTTCTTTTGCAGAGTGCATTGCTCATGTTGCAAGAGGAATGCACGGTGCAAAAGAGTTCCCGCCACTGGTATGCAAATTTGTTCCCCGTGATTGGCTAGTGCTAAATTATTCACACGTGGCGGCTAACGATTGGCCTGTTAGCTGTATAAGAGGCTTGAGCAGTTTCCGCCCAAGCCGAAGAGGACTCCACATCCATCTCGTAGGGACTCTGGGTACACGGCAGGGTAATAGAAACCCTGTGTGAGATCCAGAGGAGCGTGGCGGCCTGATCCCATGCACACCCCTTCCCATCTTCGAGCGCGACTAATATAAGACGTATTTACGATTTCTACATTGGTGGCCTGTTCACCCAGAGCATCCGGAGCTCTGCACCGTGGAGCCTAGCAACCTCCACGAGACCGTCTGTGTTGTTTGTCTGTAACTGCAACTTAATCAAGCTTTCCAGCCTACACCATTGCCATCTCGGTGTAAGTAAACAATCTTTTAAACTACCGATACGCGTCCGTGCCTAATTCCAGAGCGAAGGCCTTCCCTCTCCGCCCCCG
>NW_005842156.1:2153615-2159539 GCF_000455745.1 Alligator sinensis | reverse complement strand
ACAGTAATTTGTTGTTAAATGACATCTTAGGATAAATAATAAGCACAAACTGAATAAAATTAAAAAAAACCCAGGAAATAATACATAAACTGAAAAAGGAGAATGTTGGAGCCACAACCAGCAAGTAGCAAGTGGCTACAAGCAGTTGGTGAGCTGCAGTTTGGCTGCCCCTGATATATACTGTTATGCCTCAGTTCTGACAAGTTGTATTTGGTGACTGTATTCATTTCCACAAAATCTAACATGGACCAACTGATGCCAGGGAGAGTTGACTGCTTATTTGTATCTTAGGCTTTACACATGTATTGAGATATGCTGATCATGTACCAAAGATCCCTGTCTTTGACATGCTTATTGACATGCAAACTAGGGGCGTGCAAAATGGCTGTGTTTTGATTCGGTTTCAGATTCGGCCGTTTCAGAGGACAGTGATTCATTTTGGTGTTTCAGATCACTGTCCTGTTTGGTTTCGGCAAAATCTGTTTGCTGACTCTCCTCCGAATCTGTTTCGAACGGGCTTCAAGGGAAGCTTTGCATAGCCCTACCCAGCAGGGTGGGGCTTGGGGCCCCAGCGGGGAACAGGACGGGGCTGTAGGTTGCTTGTCTGGGGGAGGGGGAGGGCTGGTGCTCTCCGTGCAGGCGAGGAGACGCCCAGTGCAGATCTCTGCTCCCTGCAGAGCCAGGTCATACAGCAGGGCAGTGCTGGTCCCTGCCACTTGACCTGGCTCCACAGGGAGCAGAGATCTGGGGCTGCATGGGGCAGGCAGCAGCAGGGAGGAGATCCTGGCGTGGATCTCTGCTGTGGTCTCTTCCCTGCCACTGCCTGCCTTGTGCAGCCCAGGATCTCTGCTCCCTGAGGAGCTAGGTCATGCAGCAGGGACCAGCACTGCCCTGCCATGCAACTTGGTTCTGCAGGGAGCAGAGAACCACGCTGGGGTTTCCTCGCTGCCGCTGCCCACCCCATGCAGCCCCATGTCGCCGGGGCAGTGTGGGGCAGGTACTGGCGGTGAGGAGACCCCCAGCGTGGATCTCCCTGTGGAGCAGAGTCACGCGGCAGGGCAGCAGCATACGGCTATTTCCCTGCAAGCCCGGCTCTAAAACTCTGAAACATTTCCAAAGTGTTTCGTATGCCTTGCTTAATTTCAGAGGTGTTTCTGAGCCTTCTGTTTCAATTTGGATTTGGTGTTTTGGGCACCAAAACAGCCTGAAACACGTCCAAAATGAAACAGCTGCCAACATTTTGCATAGCGCTAATGCAAACCCAGTGCCACATAAGGATCTGCTACACTTTTTTCTGGGGGTAGCTTGTGCAGAGCAGGCATGCTATGCTTCACTGTGGTACTACCTCCTGGGGTCAGGGGACAATGTTGATATATCCTTAGGAACCTGTCTCACCACCATACATAACAAATTGCTTCACACTTAACACTCCACCCTCTACTCATGGTGACAATAAAGTATTTCAGATAAATCAATTCCTTTAGTTTTATGCACACAGGTGGAAGCTGGTAGTTATCCAGTCACGTCTATGATATTTTTAAAGATATAGTAGAAATCGAAGGGGTCCAAATATAGATAACAGTAATTAGAGGCATGACTGATTCTGCGTGAAGGAAGTTTTAAATGAAAGAGACTGAGAGAGAAACATAAGGTGGTATATAAACATGCATGATGCAGAGAAAGTAAACTGGAAAATCCTATTTATTATATTGTTTGGATTACAAATTTGCCTTTTTTTCCTTCAGAAGAACCATAAAAATTGAATGTATACATGGGGTTGTCCTATAAATGGTCTCATTACAGTCTTGGCTTTTGTACTTTTGGTATTTTTGCAAGGACATGGAACGAAGATTTTTTTTCAGAGGAGTTTTTATTTTAGCATTTTAGTGCATTTAACTCATTGGACCTTTCTTTGGTTATTTGATTCTCCTGTGGGGTTTTGTAAGGGCAATAGGAATTCAAGGTTTTTATTTGGAGTTACTGATTTATGCTCAGAGAAAAAGCTAAACCTGAACCTGAGAATATGGGGTCAGCCTATATGCAAGGTTGACTTGTATATTGAAAATTTGGTATCCGCTTACAATTCAAGGCAAGGAGATATCCAGTTAAACTGAAGGGTAACTTATTTAAAATTGATTCAAGAATACATTTTATTTATACATAATAGTAACACTTTTTTTTATAAGTACCAGTAGACTTTATTCCCACAAGATATATTACAGACTAAGGCTAGGGACAGAAGTTACACATAAACTGCTTTAAGTAACCAGAAACTGGTTTAAACCTGTAATAGAACAGAAGTTCAGTGCATATACACCAGTTTCAAAATGGCTGAAACTGCTTTAAGATAAACCTGGTTGAATGTAGTATCAGACTTAACTGATTTGAGTCACACTGGTTTATGAAACTTCTGTCCCAGACCCCTTCCTGGTTCAAGTTAAATCATAGCCCTCCAGCATCCCAGCACGCTTTCCAGCCCTGGGCTGGGCTGTGCTGTCTGCTCCAGAGGCGGGTTAGAGGGGGAGGCAGAGACTGTACCCCGCAGCAAACCACAGCTGGGGTCTGGGGCCAGGGAAAGCAGGGCTAGGGAGGGTTAAACCTCGTTTCCCCAAGTACAGTGTTACCTTGCCCTGCTAAACTTACTGTTGCCTGCCACTGTGGACTACCAATCCCAGAAGCACCTGGAAGCAGGAAGAGGAAGTGATGAGCAACCTTGCACAGTCCTACTGCTGTGATTCTGGACTGCAAATTCCAGAGACCTCAGGAACAGCAGGAAGAGGAAGTGAATTCACAGCCCACATTGGCTATGTGCCAGAGAGCTGTGCTCTAGTGCCTCCCTGGCTATAGCCACTACAGGCATGTAGCTATAAAAAGTAAATGTGTGTTCAGTTCTTAGTCAGTTTAATCTCTGCAGCTTAGACTAACCTGCAAAGACTGAGTTGATTCAGTCTCGGGCTTTTTGACTGTCTGTACTTAGCCTAAAAGCTTAACATTATGTAAAAATAGAATCGATATATACATGTATAATAGAAATGTCCATATTTATATATTACAAGGTTTGTATGATATCTTTTATTGGACCAAATTTAACTGTATATGTTTAAGTTTATGATGTATATGGTAAGAAAATGGAATTTCTATTCTGCAGGAAATACTATTTCAAAAACTGCTTTCACCCCAAATGAGAACAGAAAATATAATTCTGAAATTGTCTGTGGAACAAAAATTTTAAAATATTTAAATTGTGAATGATAAAAAATATGTTTAAAAATGTTAGTTGTGCTACATATTATAAATATTGAATATAATATTCAAAATATCAGTATGTTATAGATCAGGGGTAGGCAACGTTTTTTGGCTGGAGTGCCGAAAAACACCACAATGCCTACCTCGGAAGGTGTTGGAGTGCCGGCATGGCACAAAAACAATATGAAGGCAAGGGGTACATGGTAGGATGCCCTGCTTGTGCCCCTTGCCCCCCACCCAAAGTCCCTGCCCCCCAGCCTGGGCTCTGTGGCTGTCAGCAGCTACCCCATCTCTAGGTAGCTGCTGGAGCCTGAGCTGCTCCCAGCAGGGCTTGCAGCATCCCAGCTGCCTGCTGGGAGCAGCCCAGGCTCGCAGCTGGGAGCAGCTCCCCAGAGCTGGGGCTGGCTGCAACTGGGAGGCTCCAAATAGCTGTGCCAGGCTCTGGGCTCTGGCATCAGCTCCTGCTGTCTGCCCCGAGGTGCCCGTGCAGCTGTCACCAGCACGGAGCTGATGCTGGAGCTGTGGAGCCCGGTGCAGCTGTTTGCAGCCTGCTCCCTGCTTGCTTGCTGCAGCTGCTCAGAGCCTGGGCTGGCTACAAACAGCTGTGCCAGGCTCCAGAAGCCTGCCATCACCTCTGTGCTGGGAAAAGAGGAGAGACCGGGGCTGCACTGCCTGAGCCCCCTCCCTCACTGCTTGCTCCAACATGTAGGTGCACGTGCCAGTGCGGAGATGATGCTAGAGCCCAGAGCCCGGCACAGCTGTTTGGAACCTCCCAGCTGCAGCCGGCCCTGGCTCTGGGGAGCTGCTGCCAGTCAGGAACCCAGGCTGCTCCCAGCAGGCAGCAGGGACTCTGCAAGCCCTGTTAGGAGCAGCCTAGGCTCCATCACTGGCAGCAGCTACCCAGAGCTGGGGCTGGCCATGGCATGCCAAACAAAATGGCCTCACATGCCATGCTTGGCATGTGTGCCGGGGGTTGCCAACCCGTTATAGATTAAAGTGGAATAAGACAAAAGATAAAATAAAAAAACAAACAAAGACTAAACAATTAATTTTTGATAGTCTATTGAATACTATAACAAAAATGATATGTTTTACCAAGTGCTTGAATTTCAGTCGAATTACATTTTCAGAGGGAAAATGTTCCAATTACAGTTTTTCCAACCAGACCTTTATGTTGCTTTCCTTGGTTAATTTCCCGCTCATCTTTTGCTCTTTACATGTGGCTGTGTTTATGCACACATGCCTCTCCTTCCAGAAGTTCTGATAGTAGGCAGTAGCTACCACCATCAGGCCAACAGAATGCACATGCACCTAAATGCAACAGCTCTACACCATTGTTCAAGTTCACTCGAGGAAGACACCAACTGCAGATTCAATTGTGGAACCTCATTGACTATGTGGGAGTGACTACACAAACCATTGAATGGCAAAAGGAGCTTTACTCCACTCACCAGAGCATTCTGCCTCTGTAGAGAGGTTTTGAGTGCAAACATATTCAAAGGTTTCTGACAGAAATCGAGTTTTGTTGGAAAAATTTTGTAGTGCAGACTAAGCTTATGACATGTAGGACAACAGCATATGGGCAACTGGAAAATGTGTATCAGATTTCACATACATTCAGAACAAACCATCTCAAAGCCATTTTATATTTCCATCTTTAACACTGAAAATCTATTAAACCAACCAACAACATCACAATACCTTACCATACAAATAATACAGTATAACCTCATAAATCCGGCATGCTCAGGACCAAGTACCTGAAAGAAATTTGAAAATTTCATTTTTCTGAAACTGGAGCGGTGGCTGGTCCTGGAGCAGTGGCCACACGCAGAGTGGGGTGGTGGATGTCAGTGGCAGCTGCTGTGTGCATGCTTCCCCCTCCATGTCAAGGGGAGAGGGGAGGAATCCCAGCCGAAGCTTTGTCTAGCCGGGTTTTAAAAACCTACAAAGATGAAGCTTGCACCACCTCTCTGAATAATCTGTTCCAATGTTTTACTGCCCTCATAGTGAGAAAATTCTTCCTAATATCTAACCTAAACTTCCCTTGCTGCAACTTGAGACTGTTTTTCCTTGTTCTGAAATCTGCCACCACTGAGAACAGTCTAGTTCCATCCCCTTCAGGTAGTTGAAAGCTGCTATTAAATCCCCCCTCAGTCTTCTCTTCTCTAGACTAAATAAATCCAGTTCCCTCAGTCTTTTTTTATAAATCATCTCCCCCAGCCCCCTTACCATTTTAGTTGCCCTCTGCTAGACTCTCTTCAATTTGTCCATATCCTTTCTGTAGTTGGGGGGTGGGGCGCAAAACTGAGCACAGTACTCCAGGTTTGGCCTTAGACTAAATAAATCCAGTTCCCTCAGTCTTTTTTTATAAATCATCTCCCCCAGCCCCCTTACCATTTTAGTTGCCCTCTGCTAGACTCTCTTCAATTTGTCCATATCCTTTCTGTAGTTGGGGGGTGGGGCGCAAAACTGAGCACAGTACTCCAGGTTTGGCCTTACTAGTGCTGAAGAGAGGGGAATAATCACTTCCCTTGACCTATTGGAAACACACCTACCAATGCAGCCCAGTATGCCATTAGCCTTCTTGGCAACAAGGGCACACTGCTGGCTTATATTCAGCTTATTGTTCACTGTAACCCCCAGGTCCTTTTCTGCAGAGCTGCTGCCCAGCCAGT